>NC_137870.1:2014428-2089428 GCF_963924005.1 Protomyctophum bolini | reverse complement strand
GTCTGTCTGTCTGTCTGTCTGTCTGTCTGTCTGTCTGTCTGTCTGTCTGTCTGTCTGTCTGTCTGTCTGTCTGTCTGTCTGTCTGTCTGTCTTGTCTTGTCTTGTCTTGTCTTGTCTTGTCTGTCTCTCCTACAGAGACAAACAAAACCAGTTTTGTCTTTCAAATTACAGTCTGCCTGGGATCATCATACGGATACAAATATATATTTGAACGTTGAAATCTTCTGTTCCACTAGAATATTGTTGTACAGAAGTAGATAGTGCAGTTAATGAAACATTTATGGTAGAATGATAGCATTGTATATACAGTACATGCCGCATGTATTGTAGATGACCATATTACACATATCACATGCGATTTGACAGGCATCATATGACAATAATAAATGAAGAGACTACTACTTTTCTTCATTGAAAAGACAGGAAAACATGGCAAGAGTCAAGACAGAGCTTAGATTTATTCAATTCGTGACACCATTGGAGGAAAATCAAACGGAACAAATGGTTGGAATGGAAAAGGAAGACGAGCTGAAAGAAAGAAACAATTCCCCACGAATAGTCATGGTGGAAATGAAATATAATGCTAATTAACTTCATTTAAAAGTGTTGCTTTACAATACCACTGTTTGTGAAGACGTTTAGATACATTTTTAATTACCTTTACCAAAATTGTGTAGCCAAGATATTTTCTAATCAAATGAAATGCGTTGGAAACAGCAGAGATGGACAGGCAGACAAAAGGATCAATGTTTGATATTACTGAAAAATAAATAAATGCTTGTACTTGTAGGCTTAAATATAATAGACCTTTAATATGCCTCTTTTTTTTAATGTAGCCTATATTGATACGAGGAGACAAAAATAACAAACTTTTTTCCATACTTTTTAAAGAAAGTTCCACGGAATGAGGACTCCATGATCATAATGTGATTTTCAAGAATGCAAATTAAAGTGTTCTTGGATAATTAGGCTTCAGCCTTCTCAGTGCTTCACCAATAGAGGGTTAATTAGGCTTCAGCCTTCTCAGTGCTTCACCAATAGAGGGTTAATTAGGCTTCAGCCTTCTCAGTGCTTCACCAATAGAGGGTTAATTAGGCTTCAGCCTTCTCAGTGCTTCACCAATAGAGGGTTAATTAGGCTTCAGCCTTCTCAGTGCTTCACCAATAGAGGGTTAATTAGGCTTCAGCCTTCTCAGTGCTTCACCAATAGAGGGTTAATTAGGCTTCAGCCTTCTCAGTGCTTCACCAATAGAGAGTTTGCCATGCATACATTGAATGGCAAAGTGAGTGGTAAAGTGAGTTTAACTTTATTCAGTCATATCAGATCGGACATTTCTGGTACAGGATGTACAGTATGGGCTGTCAAGGGCAGAAAGTAGTTTTTTGCCACTCAGTAGGTGTTCCCGCGCATACCTTTGGGGTATGATGATGATGATGTCACGCGCGTACCCTCTATAAACACGTACGTATAGCTATATTGACAAAGTTGGGGTGATTTTGTCAGCCAAGGTCGCGGTCATGTGAAACATGGATGGATTCATAAAACATCGATAGCTCCACTTTAGTCGGTAACACGGAAAGCAATTTTTTTTTAGTAATGAGTTATATTATTACTTACTTAGTGCTAAAATGTATACATTACACTACAGTAACCCCCCCCCACCCCTCCCCAACATTGCTCATCATGAATATACTTCTAAAGCTGTAACAGTGTTTCCGAGTGGGTTCCACCGAGCTCTAGAGATAATTCAGCTTTTATTGTTATTATGCCTAATACTGTGCAGCACTTTGGTCAACTCTGTTGTTTTATAATGTGCTCTATAAATGAAGTTGGATTGGATTGCATCAGCATGTTGAACTAGGAACCAGCTCTAGATCATTACGTCACATCGGCGCTGGGAAAAGTACTCAGTTGTTGTACTTAAGTAAAAGTACCAATACTGCAATTTAGAACTACTTCGTTACTTTAAGTAAAAGTACGGAATTGAAAATGTACTTTAGTTCAAAATGTGTACAAAATCTATTGAATCTACAATGATCTACAATGCGTTGCGTTGCGAGTTTTAATCAAAATTAAAACTAGTAACTAAAGTTTTCAAATAATTGTAGTGGAGTAAAAGTAAAGAAATTCGGCTCTGAAATGTAGTGGAGTATAAGTAAAAGTATTGCAAATTGGAAATACTCAAGTAAAGTACAAAAAGCTCAAAATTGTACTTAAGTAAAAGTACTTAGTTACTTTCCACTACTGCATCACATTGTGATATAATGCTATCAGCTCTAATTCATTACATCACACTGTGATACGGTGCTGCCAGCTCTAGCTAAATATTATTGTGATATGATATCTGTGACTGTATTATTGTGATATGATATCTGTGACTGTATTATTGTGATATGGATATCTGTGACTGTATTATTGTGATATGGATATCTGTGACTGTGTGTCTGCATTGTTGACCTGATAACTTTGTCATTGTGGATGTGTGGAATGGAATACAGCGATGATTTGCAAACTCTGCTACACGTTGTTCTAAACCTCTGTTTGGTTCACTATTTGTAATGACATACATCATTCTGCTTATACCATGGCTATTTAATAGACATTAAAAATTAATAAATGTTTTATATCGCCAGCAAATAGGACATTTCTAGTCCTATACCTTTGTAGACGTTGTCAGATGTGCCAAACTAAATTAGCAAACACTGGAACTGTTTCTAGCTCTACTGTGTTGGGACCAAGATATCCATTTGTTTGTATGTTGACAGTGCTTACATGTTTAATAAGAAATACACGTAGAATAATTATAGAAGAAGCTAAAGATATCAAAGCAGATTTTATTTGGTTTCTGTCTAAAGAAACTAAACCATATTTAATTGTATTATTTTTCTTTTTTTTACATAATACACCTCAAATCAAGCTTATTATAACTCACATAGCTAACCATTTCCAAGTATGAGTTTCAACCAAGTCACAGAAAGACATTAAACCATTAGCACGGAACTACTGATGCACAATATCCATTCAGACAGTAGAATATACATTAGACACACCATATACAGCAGATTATATATTTAGACATAACTTCCGACTATATATACACAAGAACATTTCAAACAGTAGAACGACATTAGACACATCATCCATTCTGACAGTAGACTATATACATGCTCTGTTTTATTTTGAACTGTTTGTTTATTCTCTAAAAATATGTCATATCTTCTACTTGTAAACTTGTCTTTAACTTTATACTAACGTGTTTAGTCTACTATACTGATACTGCTGTAGACTCTAATAGTGACTTGTTTTTTTATTGACTTTCTACTACTTTTTATCTGAGCTTATTTCTATAAGTGTTATGTAAATACGTTTTCACTGTTGTACGACATGATTTGCTTCATATTTGTACTGTAAATGTCAGAAGCAGAGTATTTATTTAGCTAGGTGTTATTGTGGTGCTATGATTCTTTTTTTATTTTCATTTCATGGGAAATGGTGAATGCTTGAACCCCACTCCCAAACATCCCATTGTAAACATCAGTAACCCATGGCGACCATGGTCAAACTCAACTTGAATTGTATTTTAGTTGTCACTAACAACAGCATCATACTGGACTGAACATTAAAATAAAAATGGAAATAACTCTTCCTCATTGCACACACGCACACACACACACGCACACACACACACACACACACACACACACACACACACACACACACACACACACATGCAACCAAGTGTTAAATGACTTACACTGGATCTCTTGCCCTTTCCTAACATTTTAGTCTACTTTTTATTTTTGTTGATGAAATTGTCAGTATATTTCACCTTAGTTTTAGTCATCATAGCTTAGTTTTCATTTAGTTTTCGTCAGTGAAATAAGATAGTCGACAAACATTTTTCGTCTTAGTTTTAGTCGACGAAGACAAGAAAGTGGCCCCACACACTGATACCCAAGACAGACAGACAGACCTTAAATTGGAGGTATGAAGCAGTACAAAATTAGTAAAAAGTATGTGTCTACACAGTGAAAGTAGCAATTTCAATTTCATTGTCTACAATGAAATTGAAATTGCGGAAATACAAGTGAGAACCCACTATGTAGAGACTGTAGTCTACATAGTGGGTTCTCACTTCCTCTATTCAACCCTGTTTGCGTTGTTGTGCTGTGCTGTTCTGCATAGTGGCATTTCCACGCCAGCGCTACCGCTGCGACCTCTAGCGGTGATAACAAGGGAATGCTGATGTAGGATATGATGGCGGAGTTCCGGCCCGGCGGTGAGCATATTACTCGAGTCATTACTCATATCCCAAAAGTGTGTTGCAACCTTAGAGTGTTGCAACCTGCATGAGTCAGTCGACGATCACGCTTGCAAGATCCGTTAGTTTAGTAGTCACGAATTCAGTTATTTGTGACCGTCGGGGCAGCAGCTGCAAAGACAATATCATTTAAACGTCATAGTCATAGACAGACAGTGGCTGTCGGACTCAGTCGGAGACTCGGAGGTAAGAATACCTGTATTTTATTTAATCTAGTTTTAGCACGCATACAGTGTAGGACTATAGTAGCCTAATGTAACGCACTAACGTAGGACGGTCCTTGCACGTCTACGAATAGTAGTATTACTATTTAATTCAGTACAAAATGCAAGTTAAATTAATCAGGGTAGACGACACGGAACTTTGCTGCCTCTGCCTCTCCCTCAAAAAAGAACGCCTAGTGTACACATTGTAGTGTGATGTGATGCGCCATACACACACACGCACGCGCGCGCGCGCACACACACACACACACACACACACACACACACACACACACTACAATGTCCATGTGCAGGGACACATCTTTAATATGTCAGCTGAGTGCTGACATGAATGGCAGTGAGTTGATCCATACATACATAGCATGTATATATATTTACATAGTATTTAGTATGTTTATAATACTAAAATCAGAGAACAACACACAAATAGAAGCCAAAGAAAAGAAAACAAAGACATACAGTAGCCGCTGCCTACTGGTTATTATAAAAACCTAGCCAGAAAAAAAACTACCCAGCATCACCACATGGCAAACTTGTTTTAAAAGTCAGGGATGTGTCTAAATAAAAACAGGTTCCACACTGAACACCACTGGACAACCAATATCTCTATATTTGAAGCTATGATTTCCTGCTTTCATATGACATGAAGAAATGAAAATAACAGCGAGAAGTATAGTAGTAGTAATGCAGTAGTAATTTATGGCATATCGTATACACACCACTGTGCAAAACCTGTTCCGGTTACAGGAGGAAACCACAAATATATACCTGTAAGCTGTGCATACTGCTATTTCTTGCAAACACAAACAATAGGTTACGTTATAAAATGTGAAATATGGTAGTTGATCTTTAAATATTATTATTTTCAGTAAAAATGTAAATCTTTCCCTTTTTAATCTGTTCATAATAAAAGATAAATACAGTCACGAGAGAGCTGGTGCATCTCAGCGAGGTCAAAGTGGACCTACAGCAGCGATGGCATGTTGTGACAGTGCCTCCGATGTGAGATATGAGGATACACATGGAGACATTTTATATTTTCAAGGTAATGTTGTCTGATTACCACTTTGACAGAATCATCATTCAATATTTTACCCAATTAAGGCAAATTATGCTTCCTGGGGAAACTAATGACATTCATTTGCTTTGCAACTCCACTGCATCGTCCCGTGAACAGTGGTCGACGATGATGGTAATTATATTTTTCATTATGTGATTCACTGATTTATATACAGTAGTAGATGCTCTACCTCAGTCATAACAGCATAGTATTTGTGGCCGTGTGATGTTGCAGTACTGTATGATTTATAATTGTCTGTATCTGCAGGGATAACATGTGACAAGTATACACTGTCACCTAAAAAGGATTCACTAAAGGAAAGATATATCAAGAACAAGAACAGCTACTTTCTGCTTGTTAAGCATGGAGAGTTATGCTTCAAACCGATAGAAAAACAGGAGCTGCCTTCATCTGGTAAGATTCCAGCTCCCGGACAGTGCTACAGTCATACTCATGCTGCTGTGGGCTGATATTGACCACACAGTTGCCTGTCAATCTCATTTATACATTGAACACACGCTCACACACTTGTGGGTTTTGAGCAGGTGCACAAAGACCACAGCACACGTTTACTACCAAAGAGTATATACACAGAATACATAAACGTAATCGTAAGATACACCATATATCGAAATTATAGCTAGCAAAGTGGTAACAGAATAATGCAAATACAGACCAGTATAACCAAACAAACATGCTGCGTAGATATGTCCAATACATGCAGACTATACATATTGTTACTGTTTGCTTTAAAAATAAAAATAAACACTCAAAAATGTGGAGGAGAGGATTATTAAAGTTAAAACCAATTTTATTCTATAAAAATGCCAACATGTAACACCGGTTATATACATATTGTTTTCTTCATGAGATGGTTTGGCACTAGGATACAATAATATGTTTAATAATACGAATTAATAGATTGATGATGTTTTCTACACAGAAATAAAATGGCAGACGAGCAACATTGTCTTTAATTACTTCTCAAGTGCTCAAAAAAATTATTTATTTTCTTATGGGTTGTTTGCAATACTGTAAATTGCTGAGATACAAATCTATGGTGTCACAGAAATAGTTTGTTCTTTGTTCCCCTTTCATTTATTATTTAGACTGCAAATTCAAAATCCAGACCTTCAGAAGACCTTGTGACAGTAATCCTACAGTAATCCTATATGTCGTCAAAAATGGCAAATACAAACTTGTGTGCTGCGATAAAAACGGGAAAGTTCACGTGGACACCAAGGTGAGTGTTCATGGCCACATGCAGCACTGACTGCACACAGTAGGCTGAAAGACTGATGAACACTGGGGGATTGGGGGGGATTGGGAGGAAAAAGAACAATGAATACATTTGTATTTATAAAGCAGTGGTTCTCAAAGTGGGGACCCCCGGGGGACTTTGAGGGTGTTCCAGGGGGTCCCCAGCTAAAATACAGTTTTTACCACTGTAAACCTGTTTTGGTTATTCTGAAAATCTGTAGTAACCTACTGTACATGAAATGACATCCTCACATTTATCATCTATATTCTTCCTCCTTTTCATTTGATTCTGTATAGGACAGTCTTCCGCGCTCGTTTGAGGACAATGGAGACAAGGCTTTGTTCTTCTTGAAGACATGTGGATCCACTGACACCTTCAAGTTTGTGCCATCTCTCTGTAAAAAACACTCGCTGGGATTTGAACCTGATCCTAATGACCGTTCTCTGCTCAAACTGGCTGCACTGATGAACGATGAAGTAGATGACTGTTCCGACTTAACAACAAGTAAATGCATCTAACGCATTAACCAAACGGCAGCGACTCATCCATGTCCGTACTATCCAGCCCACCCCAATTAACCCATTTTGGGCGGGAACCCCTTTTGGTGTTTTAAAACATTATGTTATAATTTAACTATTGAAAAATAGCAGACCTACAAGCTCGTAGCGTGCCACTCGTGGCGTACTATGAGCTTGTAGGTCTGCTATTTTTGAAAAATATTATTTCAGAAAACTGGAGATTTATTTTTTATTTTGAGGTCAGGCCTAAATTGAAGGACTCCTCCCGCTTTCCCGATAAGCTCCTCGTGGCGGAGCACGGCGTCGTTCCAGGGAATGTCGAGGAAGTTCAGCAGCGTCCTTCAGGTCAGGCCTTTTTTTTTTAATAGCCAAAATATAGGATTTTATTTTTTATTTTTCATTAGCACTGGATGAGAGCACTTCACATTATCACATTTACCTTCAAAGTTGAAGCCAGTAATCCTGGATAGTGGATATGTTTATCCATGACTCCCATAGTTAGTAGTTACCATAGAGATTTATTCTGTGAATAAAGAATATTAAAAGAAACAGTGTGTTCAATAATAAGTGTATGCTACTTGCAAGTGAAATATCTTGTAACGTGAACTTAACTTGAAATGTGAGCAGTGGAGCAAAATTGGGATTTTGAAAGTTTGTTTGCACTTTGCAAAGCTGAATTGACAAACTACTATACCTAGCATAGGAGGTATAGGTATTGAAATTCACTTTATTGTAATTTGCAACAAGATATATTTTTTAAACCTTTTTAATAGAATTCCACATGTATGTGCTAACCCACAAAAACTAAATCTTCAGTTATTGTTACTTTTGGAGAGAAGAAATGTATTTTTTTAAATGAAGAAATGTAGTCCATTACCTGAGTAGAAACGATTAATAGACAGGATACCGTTGATATGGTTGACTGTACGCCATTTTCTTTTCAGATGTTTTCCATGAGCTTTCTATCATCTTATTATATAGTATGCAGTGTCACTGAGCAGTATGGGTGGGAGGGTTAAGGGATTTCTTTATCTTTTTTGTCTTTATTTTTTCTTTCATTTTGTGTTATAAAAAAAGTATTTAATATCATAATGTTTGTAATAATTTATCTGTTCAATAAAAACATATTTGACAAAAAAATAAATGAAGAAATGTATGTATGAAGTTAAATGTGACTGCCAGGTTGCCACCAGAGGGCAGTGGTGCTTGGCTGAAATTGGGTTTTTATCCAAAAAGAACATGCCAATCTGCCATGGCTACTTATGATAACACTGTCTCATCAAGTCATCATGTAATGACAGGTAATGCGTATTGCTGATCTAGAGTAGTATTTGACTTCAGAGTTTCAAATGATTTCCTCCCTCTTTTGGCTCCTAGTCGTTCACTCACTATGCCAAATTGGCAACCTGAATTCCCCACACATTTGTGTAGTCTTGCCACTGTTGACTTTTACTTTTTATTGACTTTTATTGGGAGAACGTGTATCAAGAAACCCTCTACACCTCACCCTTCGTCCTTCGACACCCCAAACTAGCTGTAAAAAATAATATATGTTTTAGAATATTTAAATATATTTTTTTTTGCACAGAATGTGTCTAAAAATCTGGTTTCGAGCCTCTCCACTCCAAAACTGTATCTGGTATTTTCCATTCACATACGGCATGCACACACGCCACTGTCGACACACAGACTTTTCTTTAAAGACGTTTCTTTATCTGCTGATTCTCTAGCCCAGATAATAAACAGACAAATTAGGACAGGTAGGGTAAGTGATATATTTTGGTTTATACAAAACGTTTTTTGGTAAAAGGTTTAAATCACTATAGCCTATTATTCTATAATAGTAGTAATACTTTGTATAACAGGAGTGTAATAATTAATAATACATTTTCAGGTAGGTGACGAAATGTCAGCTAATCAGGAGAAAGCCTGCATTTATCAGCTTAACTTTTATAGTGTTCCAGTTCCAATTTTGTCTCCTCATTTATTTGTGTCAAAGTTTACAACTAGACCTGTATGTAGTACGTGCCCGTCGCAGTCGGCCACCGGTTGTCATAGCACCCGTTTTAACTGTCAGCCGGTGTCCCACATGGAGATCTGTGTATCTTATGCATCAGGCCACTATATAGAGTCTTATCTGTGTGCTTGTTGTACTACAGCATTAACAAGTGGGTCTGGAGAGTGGACCATGTGGTTATTGGGCATACCGCTTTTGTGTGTCTCGAGCTAAAAAAAAAAGTCTGCTGGAGGGAAGGGAACCGCACTGCTGACATTGACGATCATAAATTAAAATGATAATGGTGATTGTAATGATTACATCGATCAACTCATCGACTACATCGGACATCCTATAGACATCCTGGTGAGAGTCTAAGCGACGCACAAGAGCGACGTCACTCACAACAAACGGTGGGTAGCTATTTTAAATTCCAGTCCGCTCTGAGTGCATTACAGCACCAATGTGCAAGATTGATTTCCAGCGGCGAGATGTGTTCCATCATATGAGGTGACATCGGTTTACTTTATGTTTGTATGAAGAGACGTGGAATAAAAGATTACAATATTTGGTTTAGTTTTCAAACTTTACACTTACGATATCTTTATTCTGCTGGGTAGCCGCAATTTGCAACTCTAGATTTTTTTACAATTGGCTGAATCTAGAGTTGCAATAACCTCCATCGACTTCCTATGCATTGTTTTGGTTTTGCATTGGTTTGTGACCTCCTGGTCTTAAATTACGTTAAACTCACCAACACTGCAGCTGTAGTCCAAGCTTGAATTATCCTCTTTCGATCTGGTGTCGCTTGTTTATCATAAAAGTCCCCCGTAAAGATGTTATGAGCTACTTTCTGTCCAAAATATTCCAAGAGTGACAATATCGAGCCGCCATTTTGATTTTTGCAACGTGCCATAAAACAAGATGTGAGGGGGAGCGCTTGTTTAATAGAATCTTACCTGCGCAGGTAAGACACCCAAAGAAGAGGCCGACGCCCTAGGGAGGGAGGGACGCTATTAAACAAGCACTCCCCCTCACATCTTGTTTTATGGCACGTTGCAAAAATCAAAATGGCAGCTCGATATTGTCACTCTTGGAATATTTTGGACAGAAAGTAGCTCATAACATCTTTACGGGGGACTTTTATGATAAACAAGCGACACCAGATCGAAAGAGGATAATTCAAGCTTGGACTACAGCTGCAATGTTGGTGAGTTTAACGTAATTTAAGACCAGGAGGTCACAAACCAATGCAAAACCAAAACAATGCATAGGAAGTCGATGGAGGTTATTGCAACTCTAGATTTCAACCAATTGTAAAAAAAATCTAGAGTTGCAAATTGCGGCTATCTGCTGGGTTGCTTTCTCTTGAGAAACTGTTTGCTTACTATAGTAAAGTTAACAGCAGCACGCCACTGAGACCCCAGGCCCAGGCTGAGGCAGCCCCACAAGTGAGCGTTTGTTGAGGCTAGCTAGTTAAACGGATAGAATGCTATCTGTTAAGGAATAGCTAATTTGATTTGATATTGTCACATCTGATACAGGTATCGTGGTTGGGGCGAACACATTGAGCCTATCTTCTAGTGAAGGATTAAGTACCTACAGAGTGCAACATCGAAGGATTCGTGTATCATCATAATCTGCCACTCTTATGAATATTCCCAACCCATATGTTCCCTCAATGGAGACACAACAAAGACTGTTTGAACACTTGCCCACACCCGACAAGGACTTCAGGCAGGAAAGCCGGATGACCCACCACCTGCATGTAAATGGAGATTCAATGGCCTCTCTAGATATGTCCAGTGGAATTATATCTGCAGTGATGGAGGATGATGGGTCGTTCACTTACTGTATAGATACTGTGCCAGTCCCAGATCATGTGCCAAAAACGACAAAATGTGTGCAACACACTATGACACAACATGACTCTCCTGCCAAGGTGTTTGCAAGGATGAAATCCCAACTGCAGAGGGAGCGCCATCCTCTCAATGATTTAGCCTCAACATCCAATTTATTTCCCAGTAAGCCGTCAAATACTCATTATTTAATTTCATCTCTATGTTGGGCATTGATGTAAAACTGCAATCATCTATAGTAGTAGACAGGAATCACTAATTACGTTTGCACGCAAACTAATGATCACATTTTGGGTTAAATAATACAAAGTACTTTCTTTCTGAAGATGAAGTGGTTGCTCTGAAGAGAGATCGGGACATCACACATGTTGTCAGTGGGAGGAGACGACTGATCAAGAGCCAAGGTGAGAATGAAGTGGAACGTGTACTTTGTATGAAATAATAATTCCCAAAATAAAAATGTATACTCTGTTTGATGTATACTGTTTGTAAAGCAAATGTGGATACATCACAATTATTATCATTTTTTTCTCCAGTGTAATAATAATAATAATAATGTATATTATAGGAAGACATTGTTTAACAGAATATTGTCTTGAGTCCAATCTGCTATTGTGTGTTTTAGTTTGGTCTGTTCTTGCTGCTCAGCTCATGTACTGGACAAGCCATTCTCCACCATTTACAATGATTATGTGCAGGACAACTCCAGCATCCAAGTGTTAGAAAGTTAGAAATTCACTCCCTGACAACGATTTGGACACAACCGATTGTCAAGCTGATGTTGTTGACTGCCAAACTTTTAAGCTTTTATAAAGTAGAGGACTCACTTCCCTGCCACAACTTGCCTCAGATGGACCCACATCTCAAATAATCGTTAGGCTGTTCATTCCTCAAGTAATGCCAAGCTTTGCTTAGCTTTGTTATTTATTCACATCGCTTTGTTTGTCTTTTGTCAGTCTGATGGGACTCTTTGGTATTTTCGTTACTTTTTGAACAGGGGAGTGTGTTTCTTTGGAGAGGCTTCCTCAGTCTCCAGCCAAGCTCTTTGATCACATTAAAGAGCGGGAGAGGAACAGACTCATTCGAGAAGGTTGCAAGGCTGAACGAGGCAAAATGATGATCCAAAAGAGAGGTATTATGAGACGTAATGAAGTGTAAAGCCTGATCTTATTCTTTTTTTGGGTGGGAACTGGAAAACTACTGATATAATATCATAAACATTTTGTATAGTGATATATTGCAATAATGTGTGGCCTGTCTTGTCATAAACACAGGCACGCATGCGATGGAGCTCAAAACCTCCATGAATGATGTCAGAAGTGTTCCTGAAGGAGCTGATGACCGTGGTGAGGATGTCCAGCCTTTGGTGGTGGACCCACTACTGGTCAATTCACCACACATCCGCATGAGACGGAAGCGTGAGGATGTGCATAAAGGGCCCACAAAGCCCTCTGAAGACACACGCCGACAGGACAAGGTGGGTACGAATACGATCATGTGATTTTAAGAAATCAAACTCATTCAGAACGGTGGTTCCCAAACATTCTAGCTCGAGACCCAAAAGTGAAATGAAACTACTGAAAACAGCAGATCTACAAGCTCACAACGTGTCGTGATCTGACGTATTGCAAGTCCCAGCTAATTGTTATTCTTATGCTTGGTAGGTCACAGGGGTTTGTTTGACAAAGTGGATGCTGAAGTCTGACTCCAAAGGTTTTTATGTTGATGGAACCCGACAGTAAGTACAGTTTTAAACTGTCCATTTTTGTACACCTGCTCATGTGCCAGCAGTTTGCATACATTATATTAGAATTTAGACTTTTTATACGCTTAATCTAAGCCTTTTAACCCATTCTGACCTGAGATCAGATTCATGCGAGGTTTCCACTGGACACACACTGGTCTGATTAACCCATTCTGACCTGAGATCAGATTCTAAAAATGTTCAGTCGTTCTTCGATTTTTCTAAAATAGCAGACCTACAAGCTCGTAGCGCGCCACTCGGTGGCGCGCTATGAGCTTGTAGATCTGCTATTTTTCAATAGCTAAAGCATAACAAAGCTTAAAACACCAAAATGGGTTCCCGGTCAGAATGGGTTAATGTAATTAAAGTTGTATTTCTTATATAGGGACAACAACCTGCATTGGCACAGTAGTAGCATTGTAAAGAGGGTTTCCAATACTGTGCTCGAGACAACCTCTGGAAAGACGTACAATTTGGTGGGCAGGATGGCCATGCCAATGGACTCTGGTAAGTCAGCTAATATAAAGAACATTTCAGATTTCATTATGTAAAACAGTTTGTGAACTTGTTATTTTTCTGTGTGTTTTGTGAACTTGTAGAACAGTGCAAAACATAGAAATGAAACCAACCAAGGAAATGTGACGGCAAAGTAGATGCAGATAGTAAACCCATGCTTTTTATTTTCATTCACATTCGTACCCTAACCGTAACAGGACTTGAACTACGGATTGAAAACATATATATGTATATATATATATATATATATATATATATATATATCCTGGATCAGCGATTAATCGGTTTCATGAAAGCTGGTGCTAAATAAAGGTTATGATTTGTTCTGTTTTATCCTTTGTCCTAGAATTGCCACAGTGTTTTTTAAAGAAGTTCGCTGATGGATTCCCTGAAGACTGGAAAATGTTGTATGATAAATTCATGTCAGAATCAATAAAGTAAGTTGAATTCAGTCCATGTGGGGGAGGATGTTTTGTGTGATGTTCTATATTGACAGAATCTGCTTTATTTGCTTTCGTCTATGTGATTTTGAGAGCCATTTCAGTACAAGGTAAATTAATTACCGGTAGATGATTCATTTCTAATCAATGGAGCAATATATCTCGCCAACTAGTTACATCATGACAAAAATAACTACACAACCCAAATCTCGATCGAAGTGTCCTCCTGCTTCAGCATGTGTTAATGATGTGCAATTTCTGTCACAAATAATATTTATTTTTATCATCTATCTATGCTAAATCCAGCTTGGAAACAGATGGCAAAGTCGTCAAGAGACGGTCAGAGAAAGCTGTCACCAAACATTCTGTGAAACGTCAGAGGCAGAATGTTAGCAGCACATGTAAGTATAGCATGGCAAAATGAAAACTAGTTGAAATGTGGCATGCTTAAGTAAAAGGCCAAATTCAGGAATTAGAGTTGCTGAGCCTGTTTATACTAGTTGTACACAACAATTCCAAGTTGCAGTACAAAATAGTCACACAGTAAAACATGCACTACTGTGGTCCTCAAACATGTTTATGTCAAGGACAGACTCCCTAACCCAGGGATAGGCAACCTTTGTTATCAGAAGAGCCATTTTTGGCCCAAAAACGTATTACAATCTTCCAGGCTTCCAGTTACTGCCCACAACCACTACAAAACACTGGTGTCGGTCTACAAGACGACCAAAGTCCTCACAATTATCCAATATCTTAAAATAACAAGTTTGAGATTTGTAACAAAGCAAAAACAAACGTGTGGATATTTAAAAAGGCACTACTGTAATGTAGATGTCTGTTTGATTAGTTGTCCACAGTATGTCAACTCAGAATCCAGTTTATTATTTAGTTTGAATAGTTGGAAATGGGAATTCCATAATGTGACTGCTCTATATTTAACACAGAACTGCCCCCTAGTGGTGTAACCTCTGGAGGCATGTAGGGAGATTGGAGTTGGTGTGGAAGTTGTAATTGATTATTTTCTAGATGAGGATACATGTCTGAAGGGTGTTTATGTTTACAATTGTAACACAATTGTGGTGAGGACTGTTCCCTCTAGTTTGAACTGGTTGGTATTCTGACAAACGTCTTTTGAAGTAAACATAATGTATGGAGGTGAGAGGGGTAAGGATATACTAGCCTGTGTATATCCTTACAGAGTAAGCAAACGGGTTCTGTTGAGAAATGGGCTTGTTCAGTAGACATGCATGCATGCATTTGGAGGCACGGGTGCGAAATAATATTTTTAAAGCATGTTTGGATAGATGCTACGTACATAATGTTTATCTGGTGTCCTAGCTTCTTTGAGGCATTACGTTGTTCTCTTTGCATTTCTATTTTCTCTTCTCCAGTTGTCTCCTCACTCTCCTGTGCTCCTACGTCCTCTGCGAAGAGCGGTAATGTGTCCCGAAGTGGCCGTATGCTAAAGACCCCTCTAGATTATTGGAGAGGTGGGCGGGTCATCGTGGGCAAAGACCTGAACGTCACAATTTATGATTCCTTTAATACAACCATCTGTCTTCCAGTAAGCTAATCTTTAATACACCTTTAATACAACCATCTGTCTTCCAGTAAGCTAATCTTTAATACACCTTTAATACAACCATCTGTCTTCCAGTAAGCTAATCTTTAATACACCTTTAATACAACCATCTGTCTTCCATTAAGCTAATCTTTAATACACCTTTAATACAACCATCTGTCTTCCATTAAGCTAATCTTTAATACACCTTTAATACAACCATCTGTCTTCCAGTAAGCTAATCTTTAATACACCTTTAATACAACCATCTGTCTTCCATTAAGCTAATCTTTAATACACCTTTAATACAACCATCTGTCTTCCATTAAGCTAATCTTTAATACACCTTTAATACAACCATCTGTCTTCCAGTAAGCTAATTGCTAATTAACATTGACATTGAACACACGTTGCTCTTAAATGTTACATGCTTGATGTAATTTACTTCTTTTACGGACATATTTCAACATCTTTTTGCAGCAAGTCGAGGCAGAGGTTTCCCGGTCTGACTGTGCAGGTAAGAATGCATGGAAATGGGTAATGTCAGATGTTGGGTGCATTTTGAAGGCATTTTGAAGGCTTCATTAGCCAAAACTGCATATTGTCAGCTCAATATTACTTACGTTTCTAAAAAGAAACAGAGGGGTTTTCTCACAGATCAACATCTATTGCAGGAATTACGGCCATGCGGCCCACATTGTATACAGACGGTGTACCTGAACCTGAAGCCAACTCAAATCACCGCTCACGGCAGAGGTCTAAAAGCCCAAAGAGGCGGTCGACAAGAAAAGGCAATCCTCCAGCCAGCTCAGATCCTCCCACTGCTGACCAAGCATCAGATTCAAATGTTGGCTCTTGGGCATCACCACACAGCCGGAGGAAGGGCACCAAAGCACTCAGAGAAATCAGAGGATCTAAGGCCAGGAAAATGTATTATACAAGGTCCCGCCAAACTAAAGGGGAATGATGAGGACAAGAGTATGTTTTCTTAAATGTGAGTGAGGCCTAAGTTTGAGTGAGGCCTTACAACCACAGAAAGAGATGGGTCTCATCATTCACAAAAAGTTCTTATGTTACGTTCTGAGAAATGAGCCCATTAAAAAAACATAATAATCATAGATGTTACCCCCTCGACACTTTTGCACAGGTGGGTGTGGTTTTGAGGTTAGGTTTAGGCATTGCATTGGCTTCTGTGAGGTGCTAGAAATGTTTGTCAACTACTTGAAAATGTTTTCTTGTGATTTTATGTTGCATATATTTAAAATAAATTGAGTTTTCTACTACCTTACATTTTGTACTCGTGCTTCTCTGATAAATATAATTTGACAAAGTCTTGTCAGCTATTGGCTACTGAATTAGTTACATTTTCTCTAGAAACAGACTATCATATATCATAGCCAATTGTCAACTGCCGTATATCTGCAGTAGAATATGGATTGTGAAGTTCAGAAATAACTACGGCAAATTCCATAGTTCAAGAAAATGATTTAAATTACATTAATAATTAATGCATACCGGGAATTATTCCCAGCTTATTCTAAAATATGTGAATTCATCTCGTAATGCTCAATGCAATTCAAATACGGTATGTGTAGGCTATACGCTTTGAAAACGTACTCTGTGCAGTTGAATCTTCCTGGCTGGATTCGACTGTGCAGGTTCTCACTCTCCACCTAAGCATGGCAGGCACACAGCATTCCAATTATATTGTCCCCTGGACTGCTTGCCCCACATGTCTATCCACTTCGTGACAGAGCGCTTCCACTTCTCACGGTCAGCTGCTGCCATCCTCACTTCAGTCCATGACCTCCATCCTGCCTCTTGTCTCTCCTTCTCAACGGTCTTGATCCCAAGCCCCCAATGCAGGACCCAAGGGAACATGGTAGCAACAGAGAGGGATTCTATCACACTGTGAGAAAAATACTAGGTCATCACTTCACTTTATAGACTGCATGCATGCTGTTCCCTCCACTACACCCCCACCTGTGAAATGAAGAAAGAAGTGATGCAATAAGTCTTGTTTGTTTAGCCTCGGCCATTCTAACAGCGGATTAGGTAAAGTGTGTCATGACAAGAAAATGAAATGGGGTAAATAATACTGCCGAAACCCATTAATTATCATTATATTAAAGAAAACTTTAATTCACCCTCATCTTCATATAATTGGTTGGTTCCTCACTAATACTCATTATATGGTATAATTTCCATCAACTCGCTCTGCAGACATAAAAAGTTCAATACTAATAGAAAGTATAAACATTAAAAAATGAATATATAGGCACACCGTCCAAAGGTAATGAAAGTACTCTACAGAATGCAAAATACATGGAATAGCTGGGGGCTTGCAGATTATTTGGTGTTTTGTTTTGTTTATCTGTGTTAAATGTACTGTAGGATGTCTGTAGGCTACTTCAAATCTTCTTTCTCAAGCCTAATTTATATGGTCTTTAATAATGGTCCTTCAGAACGCTAGAAAATAGACAAGCGCATCATCAGTGGGAGGAAAGGTGGGACTGAAAGCTGTGATGATCCTCGCAGTTAGTTGTTTTGACCACTAGAGAGCACTAGAACTTTAAATAGTCATACCGGTAGTTAAATTATTTGAAACCTTCGCTTCATGATGAATACCGTATGCTTGTTAATAGACTCGTCCTTATCTATTTTATTTTTTTTGGATCAATGGTGTAATTACATATTAATAATAAAGTTAATAGTCCATATCACTTATAATGTATTTTCATCGCTGTAAATGCATTTTTTTTAATACACCGCTTTGTCCATTTCTTATTGGAGCATGGCGAAATGCGTCATCAGTTTGTTCCAGGAAGTAATGGAGGTTGATCATATCAGAGTTAAGTATTTCGTGTATTGGTGCGTTAAGAGTTAAGGCACACGTTGCACACGTTGCACACTTCATTATAGACTAAAGGGTTTTGATGTGGCTTTCAGGCTGAGTTTGTATTTTTGTGCCAAACAAATTAAACTATGACTGAGTGTGGTGTGTTCGAGGGTCACTTGGCTCTCTCGAATGGCGCTGCGGTATCGCTTCTCGGCCTTTTGGCTAAGATCAACTGTAGTATCTGTTCTTATCAGTTTAATATCTGATACGTCCCCTACCCGGGGACCATATATTAAATTGATTTTTGGAACTGGGAGATGGAATAGGGGCTTGCTCCGTCCACTCCACGCATCGACCTGGTATTGCAGTATCTCCAGGAACGGTGCACCCCCCTGACATGTGAAATGAAAATAAGCTGTTTGTTCGAAACTCCATGGAGGGAAATGTTTTTTATTTATTCTTTAGGTGTTGTAAACGGTATTTCTATTCCGTATATTTGCAGTGATGAGACAACTCAGCTCCATATGGAGATCTTAGGGCCGATTCATACTCCTATTTTAGAGCCGAATAAAAGTTGTTGTTTGTTTTAAGGGCCTTTGAGGTGCTGTGGTACCAAGAGCCTGGTGCATGCATAGTCAAAGAAACCTTGTACGAGGGCTCCTGTTAAGGTCTTCAAGGTGTTTTTGTTAACCAGTGAGGAGATCCTGTAGAGGAATCTTGTTCTTTGATTTACTTTTTTGATTACGTTGGTGGCCATTTTATCACCGGAAAGATTGGCCTCCAGGATGGAACCTAGGTAGGTAATTTCATCTTTTCGTGTGATAATATTGTCACCCACTCTAACCAAGAAGACATCTGCCTTGCTGAGATTACTACTCTGTAGTGCCTACAATGTGACGTCATTTGAGGTTCGGGGGGGTGGGTACCGTCCTAAAGTCGTCTCTTCGGTGCTACTGAAAATTTCTGACGAGCCGAAATCATGTCGGCACTACGGCGCCGAAACAGTGGTAAAATAGGAGTATGAATCGGCCCCTAAGGGTTTGAGGTCAGATCAGATGTAGAGTTGTTTGCTGGCCTGGCTCCATATACAGTATACAGATCTAGGTGATGATGATCCAGCTAGTCTTCTCCATATGGCTATCCAGGCCAGGGTTTGATGAGGTCAGTGATCTTTCTAGTTTCTTCATAATGGAGACGGCCGTCACGGCCATATATATATATATATGGAGGCTAGCGTGTCACGACGAGGCGAGACGGATTGACGGCCATATATGGAGCGTGTTGTTGTCACTGTCAGTAGTTAGTTGTAGGCTATTATTATATGAGAGACTGACTGTCGCAAACGACACAGAGACACCATTATTTTCAGACATAGCTGCACCTTTATCATCATAGTAGCAACTGCAATGCATCACTGTTCTAAATTAATATAGGCATAGGCTACTACTATTTAACATTCAAATCAATGCATTTCCTTTTGGCCCACATACGTTATTATTATCCCACTGTTTCCACATTGTACAGTAAGTGGGATAATCAACTCTCAGCAATGTTATCGAAAAACACATTACACTCCCAAAACTGCGTTGCGTCAGAGACATCGCCACCGCTTCATATTTATATCTTTTTGAAAGGTTTTCCCCTATTGCATCCAAAATGATATGGCTATACTAAAGAGGTGGAAGAAGAAAGCCATTGGTGATAAAAAATAAATATGTCAATAACAGCTAGTACACTAAAGGTTTACTGCCAAGTTATAAAAGATAATGTAAAAGATGATAACTGCAAACTATTGAGTGCAGGGGACGACCTCCATGTGAACAGCATGGCACGAGTGCTTCAACTTTGTTTAACCTCTGTCCCTTCAATCGTATACAGCAGATAAAAGCCATAAAGCAAGTCAATGAGAAGTCATGCACCAAGTGTACTTGTACTACTACTGAAGCCATTAGGTGAAAGAAACGTGTTTTGGGGGTTGTATTATTATTATTATTGGGGCATGCTTACTGGTGCATGCTTTGAAGAAAATTATGTATCATTGTTACATGGAATAAAATACTCTGCTATCCAATGCTGCTACAACAAACAAGTCAAACAACAAACAGGAGATTGGTATCATGGTATGGATGGAGACAGATTTTAGCCATATCCAACACTAGAATTTCGCCCGGCTTCGCCGGGCTCATCCCAGTGTCGTTGCAATAACAGAAAGTGTTTTTTATTTCTCATAAATACGCAAACATGGTGAAACAACTACAGTCACAGAGAGCAGTGGCAAGGTAGCTGCTGCCTGCTAACGATGCAAACAACAGCCTTGCCTGTCGTGTGTGTGTGTGTGTGTGGGGGGGGGGGGATAGCACTAATTTTCGACATTTTACTGTGTCATAAATATGTACATCTGTAGCCTATATTGTGATTACATTTGACCGTACATTTGACTCTTGTGTTATATTCTTGTGAAATATTCAGTAAAGTATTGTGGTGAAATATTCACCCCAAGTTGATAAGATATGCAGAGAATATAATAGCAAGAAGCCCCAGTTTGAAATGCATTAGGCCACAGACCCCCATTTGATACCATTTGCTCTCTGGGAAAATCAGGGTCCATTTGGTTCCATTTGTATGCTCTTGGAGTATGATGACTGTGCTAACAGTATTATCATCAAATATGTCTCAGTTTGAAGATTAAAAAAAAACATATTTCATATGTGTGAGCTTGTGAAGTCGAACGTTCAACCTAGAGACAGTGTTGCCAAGTCTGATCATTATAAGCTACTTTGGACTTGTTTATCTATTGGTAGTCCTTGACATGGAAATGTTTGAGTTCCACTGCTCTGAAACAACATTAGACAACAAAGTGTGACAGTCAACACTATAATTGATTATTTTAAGACTAATTTCCGGACCATTTCTGATTTACCTACTTTGAACTGGCCTATTAACATTTTTATAGACCTGGTTGCTTGTTTCACTCTCACATCCACGATATGTGGCAACCCTGGTCCCTGGTTTGTTTTGCGTGTGGATGTTGTTTTGTGTTGCTTTAGCATCTTTAGCACAGTATCTATCACAGGGTGCAGCAGCTGCTGCTGTCATGAAAACGCAAGTTTCTGTCCCAGAAGCTCACGTTAGGTCTGCGCACACTGTACGTTGCTATGGCAAGCTGTCATCAAATGCTGCTAACGTTGTGGTCAGCACTGTTAGCATGTGTGCTATCAGGCAAAAGCTGAGATAGATATAAAACTACTGGCCAAAATGTCATACAAAACACAACCCCTCAAATCGGAATGTGATTGTGACCTACAGACCATCATGATTTGCTTGCTGGACCTATAAATAATTTATTTGCATTAAATTGCCACTCGCCTTAGCCTGCATGCCTATTCTGTGTCTCTGTGTGTGTGTGTGTGTGTGTGTGTGTGTATGTGTGTGTGTGTGCGCGTGTGCGCAAGACAGACGTGCGTGTGTGTGCAGGCTGAGAGCTGCTGACTGTGATTGACGTGTGAGCTGGATAAATCAGTGAGAGTTGGAAAAAGCGCACGCAGAGCCAACTCGCAGGCAGTGCCTCAGGCCAGATGCCTGAGAATCGGCACAGGATTCTCTGGGTCACCAGTGTTGGTGTGACACACACGGCTTCCACATTTAGCTTCATACTGGGTGAAAGTGGCGTTCCAAAAAATATTTTTCCCCTCGGAATTCTTATTCACAATGAGATGGAGTTGAGGTGTTTGTGTTTGCTTGCTGGAGCTATAATTAATGTATTTGCATTAAATGTCCACTCGCGCATCGAAGTAAAAAGCAAGATGGCCGATTGTGAGACTGCAAAGTAGCTGTGGGGGCGGGCCTGGAGGGCCTATGAGAACACGGAACAGTGTTGCCAGGTTTGCGAATTGTAAGCGAGTTGTAGTGTGTGTAAGTAGCCTGGTTAAAAGGCCTTGTTTCTGCCCGTGTTGGGGCAACAGAACATGTCGACCAGTTCTGTCAACCGCTTTTGGTCAGGTGACCAACTCCACAAATGTTAAATTAGATGGTGGCCAAGTAGACTAAACACAACATTTAATTTGACTAGTCTGCACTACACTAAACACGAAAATGTTTTTGTTTCTTTCTTTCTCTTCTTTCGTATTATGGCATCGATCGAGAGGACGTCCCACACCTACCTACGTGGACGTACTAAAGAAAGATACTGGTGCGGAAAGCACAAAGGAGCTGGCCAGATGTACGGAGAACCGAGATGACTGGAGACGACGATGGAGGGCTCGTCTGGGGACGACGTAGAGAGAGATGGTCAGTAGGAGTCAAGATTGTACTTCTCTATAAACTCTATAAGGAAATAGATTAGAAGTCAGTACCGTTTCCCTAAAGAGCAGTCTGGATGCACTTATCCAGTTAACTGTACTGGATACATCGATGCTATATACCATGTCACCTAAGGGACTTAATGAAGAAATGGACATCTCCTTTTTACAATTACAGTTCAAGGGGTACAGTATGGCCACCATTGACATCCTATTATTAGTTTAGTTTTCACAAAAACACTAATTGAGCAAAATGTGGCTGTTTTTAGCCCAAGGAGTATTCTTTGTGCAAAACTAATGCTTGTAATGGGCTCAGAATCATGAAAGCCCTATAGTTTGACATGTCACATGCTACTTAAAGCATAATGAAAATGTGAAAATATTTGCCTTATATAGGATGTCAATGGTGGCCATAATGTACAGGCCATTTTCTAAACTTTCATCCATCCATCTTCAACCGCTTATCCATAGTCGGGTAACTACGGGCAACAGCTCCACCAGAGTGCTCCAGACTTCTCTCTCCAGAGCCACATTGGTGACTTCCTCCTGGGGGATCCCGAGACGTTCCAAGGCCAGTGAGTCGATGTGTTTCCTCCAACTGCGCCTTGGTCTGCCCCGGGGTCCCCAGTGGGACATGCATCGAGGACCTCCCTATGTAGACGCCCCGAGAGGCATCCTAACCAGATGCCCAAACCACCTAAGCTGGCTCCTTTCCAGGCGAAGAAGCAGCGGTTCTACTTCGAGTCTCTTTCGTGTGACTGAACTTCTCACCCTATCTCTAAGGGAGATGCCAGCCACCCGTCGAAGAAAGCTCATTTTGGCCGCTTGTATTCGCGACCTTATTCTTTCTAAATACTAAACTTTCCCCTTTCCAGGCAACTTTTCTTCTGTTATTCAGGATATATTGAAGAGCAGCTGAGTTTTTGTTTTTTTTTGCAATTAGTTTGAGGTTAAATTACATTATTACTGGACTTTGGCACTGACTGGGGAACAAAACAATATACGCATGAGGGCTGATTACACATGAGAATGACCTGGGGAAGACAAAAAACTAGAACATAACAAGCAAAGTCTGTGACTAGTCTGTGACACCACCAGTCATAGCGCACGCACACACAGACACACACAGACACACACACACAGACACACACACACACACACACACACACACACACACATACACACGGTAGACGGTTCAAAGTCGATGGTATTTTCGAGTGGGAACATTTCTTTATGATCCCGGGGGGCATGGTTTTGACGGGAGACTTCAGTAGTCTTTAGAGTTGTGAAGTCATGTTGCTGTGTGCATCCTAGTTCAGGGACAAGTCAGGAGTTCAGACACAGGGCGTACATACATTTGAACATAATATCAAGATAAGGACTCCAGAGTCCAGTGGATATATAAGTATTACTATTAAGTAAGGTTAAGTAGGGTTTTTTTCTTTATCCTTAGGGTCATCCAAATAAAATATTAAAAATAGAGTAGGCCTATTTTATAAATTGTGGATCATGGTAAATTCAGCGGTTGAACGTTGTTCTAATTTGAATAATGCTTTAAGTAGCATGTACTGTAATATTATATGCCAAACAGTTTCTACATGCTGGGGACCCATACTCAACATTTCTAACATGAAACGTTGGTGTACTCAACATGCCTGGGTTCACATTCTGGCAAGTGGACTATTAGTTTTGCACGAAAAACACTCATTAAGGCTAAATTAGGCCATAGCCACATGCAAATGTGCTGACCTCGTCACATTTGGGCACATTTATCATGTGTCAGCGGCTCACGTGCCTCTAATGGCTCTCACCTGCTCACCAGATGGCTGGCTGGTTTGCACTGAGATACTTTTGTTGACCGCATTTGCACTTGGATTCATTCTTTGGTATTTGCTCACTGTTTTGTTTAGATTATTTCATTCTTTGCATATATGTATTACATGTATTTATTGGAAACTGCTGTAGTATAGCCTATTTGGTGCATCGAATGATTATAAGTAAACATTTTAAACTTGAGTTTGGTTATGAATCATTTTATTGCACGCCATTCAGTTTATTTGACTCCCAGGCTTAGCCTGCTGGCTGATTCATTTAATGGGAGTTATTCTCAGCCACAACAATGTTTCTCATTGAAAATAAATGTGATTAAATTAGGCTAACCAGAACGTCAAGGAGAACCTCAATGAACCTCAAACAACAACCACCATAATAATGATAATAATAATAATAATAATAATAAACAAGTGACAAATTCCTTGTATGTGTGTAGCCTTATAGAGTAACAATATAATACCCACACCTTTCTGTAGTCAGAGCACCATTTATGACCTGATTGACATTTTCATGACCCGCTTACAGAGCAGGCCTCCTTCTTTACTATTGCCTATTCATGCAATCTACCCATCGTGTGTGTGTGTGTGTGTGTGTGTGTGTGTGTGTGTGTGTGTGTGTGTGTGTGTGTGTGTGTGTGTGTGTGTGTGTGTGTGTGTGTGTGTGTGTGTGTGTGTGTGTGTGTGTGTGTGTGTGTGTGTGTGTGTGTGTGTGTGTGTGTGTGTGTGTGTGTGTGTGTGTGTGTGTGTGTGTGTGTGTGTGTGTGTGTGTGTGTGTGAGAGAGACACAGTATAAAACATAGCCAAGACATATAGCAGTGACACAGAAACAGCAGCGAGCCTTTGTTCCCCAGCTCCACAGTGACCCACCTAACCCACCGCCATGTCTACACAGACCAACAAAACAGGTAAATTACCGCTATATATACATTTATCACAGTTAATTATTCAATTAAAGTTTTAATGAATTAATTAAAAATACAAAGCAATAGGTGTAATAAGTTCATATACTTATGTCTTGAATTCACTGAAAATGTATGGTAAACTTTTGTTCTATAACAATGTAGGCCTATATTATATTTAAACTTCCTTGAAACAAACCTTTTTTCCCCCTATATGAATTATAATACAGCTATTTATTAGTTCTTACTGTATGTCGCAGTATCTACTTTTCCATGGAGAGCCTGGTGATCACTGCATGGTTTTAATTTCAGTAATCTAGCAAAGACCAATTTAGATGTGGTATAACAGTTAATTACATTTGTCTGGTATAAAATAGGAAAAACTACCTGCATAGCGTTGCTTCTGGGATCACAGCTGAGAACCAGTTGTTTCCAGGATTGGATATTTAGAACCAGTCTTCTAAAGCAGAGTCTAACTCTGTCTATAACAGAGCTCAAAAAGAGCAAGTCTAAGAAGAACAACCACCACTACACGGACGTGCACGGACTGCCCTGTATCGAGAAGATTGTGACCTCAGTGGAGGAGACTCCTGAGCCCATCGGCACCAACATTATTGGCATCATCCCAGAATGGATCAGTGGAAGTTTCCTCAGAAACGGACCTGGGAAGTTTGAGTTTGGAAACCAGAAGTGAGTAAATTAATCACGAAATGTCCCCAATCTAATTAGTGTGGTTGCCCTAAAGGGGCAACCAGACTCTTGTAACTGTAACACTTTATTATTATTCCACACCTGGAGTAAGACAAAGTTGTAAGACAAAGTTTGGCGCCCTACAACAACAAGAAGTTTTGACTGTACGCACTTGAGCCATATGTCAAATTGACCGGAAAAATCGGGAATCGAGCGCTTGTACTGTGCGAAGAGAAATGTTGTATATTTTATTTGATATGAATTTATTAGTGAATTAAATTTCCCCATTGACATGAATGGGGAAATGCAAAAAAACACATTCAAGTATTTTTCCCTCTGAGACTGTAAGCACTATAGTTACAAAACTTTCAGGGATATTTCCTAATTATCACTAAAATTTATTAAAAATATATTTTTTTAGGTCGGCCTCATGGTGGCGCTATAACATCCCACTTTACCTTTTGGCTCATAACTCTTGAACCGTAGGTCGTAAAATCGAAATTATTTTTACCCTGGATTCCTTGGGTCATGACGCATCTCCCCATATAGGCCACGCCCTTTTCCGCCATGATGGATTTTCCGCCATTTTGAATTTTGTCCAAAACACACTTTTTGCTTTCCCCACTACAGATTTTGTCCAAATGTCACAGAAATCGGCACACGTGACCTCTGGACCCACACGATTAAAAAACCAACTTCAGAATTTCGATAGTGCGTATCGTTCGGCCGTAACCGTCGTCCGAAGTCAGTAGGAGGGGCCTATATCACGAAAAACGCCATAAATCACGAACGGAACGTCCAATCCATCCGGAATTCGAATCGCATGTCCGGGGTGGTTCATTCGACCGAGTTCCGAAAGCAATTCCATTTTCATCCACAGGGGGCGCCGCAAACGCGATATATGTAACCGTCTGTCGGGAAAACATGAATTTCGGGGGTCACATCCCCTCAGAATTACTTACACGCGACCTGAGACGTGACTCGAAACCGTAGCAGGCCGGCGAGATCAGCGGGAGGGGTATACATGCAAGCCGCCGCGGCAACCACACTCTGCAATTTTTCAAAATTGCGACCTTTCTAGTTCTTCTTCTTCTTCTTCTTCTAAGAATGATAATAATTGATGGCACAAAAGGTTTATAGGCCTATTGTAATTTGTCAAATGCCAATCATGTATAATCAATCATCGTATTTATAAAATATAGATAAAAAGTCATCACAGTGGGCAAAAACATGAACAATGAGTCAAATAACAATAAGTATAGGAGTAATGACCTAAATATCCAGAATGTTGTAGGGGCAGCGGTGGCCGAACGGTTTGCGGAGCGGTCTTGATATCGGAAGGTCGCTAGTTCGTATCCCCGGACCGGCACGTTAAAATTACCACCGCTGAAGTGCCCTTGGACAAGGCATTGAACCCCTACCATGAAATGTTCTATGAGCAGGGCCTGGCTGTAAACAAGTTCTTGAGCTTAGTCCAGTTACCCTGGGTAAACATAGTACCTTTCCTTTCCTTTGTAATTTTGACCTGCTGTCTGCTCTCTATCAGGTTCAACCACTGGTTTGATGGCCAGGCTCTTCTGCACCAGTACAAAATCACCAAAGGTGAGGTGACCTACAAGAGCCGCTTCCTCTCAAGCACTTGTTACAAAGGCAACGCTGAGCGCAACCGCATCATGGTGTCAGAGTTTGGCACCATGGCAACGCCGGACCCGTGCAAAACCTTTTTCCAGCGCTTCCTCTCCAAATTTGAAATGCCAAGTGAGTAACTCCTTATGTTTCCGGTGCTACGTGCCTTCAAAACAGAAAGTAGTGTTTTGCCTGTTGTATACTCATTCGTTTTTGGCCAGACAGTTATTTCCCACTTTGTGGTTCCTTGTCTAGACTAGTCTAAAAGCCTCTGTTGCGGTTGAGTCAACTGAGACATTCTTGTCCCATGCTTTGATTGATTGAAGTATCTATTAACAGTTTGCAGAATGGGTACATTTCATATGAAAGCGCAACTCAATACAAAGACTGTTACTGCATGTGGACGACACACTTTAGCTTGTTTACAACAGGGTCCACCATTTTCAATTCATGCTTTCATTAATGGCACTAAAACTGAAATCGTTTCATATGTCACCAACTAATAATAATAAAAATAATAAATATAGTTCACAGAAAACCAGCATATATATAATATGGTGGTGATGGTGTCCTCATTGTGATTTGGTCTCTTTCCTCCCAGGTGTTACTGATAATGGCAACGTCGCGTTTGCGTTGTACAAGGGAGATTATTATGTAAGCACAGAGACCAACTTCATGCACAAGGTGGACCCTGAGACACTGCAGTCCACGCAGAAGGTAAACCCCTGGCCCCTTCTTCTAGTTTGTACAAATAGCCTACAGGCTACAGCATCAAAAATTGTTGATGATATTTAGTTTTTGTGTTTCAGTTCAGAAATTGAAATTGAAACAATGATTTGTAATTTACCCCAAAGGAAAAAGGGTCTCTCTCCTACTGAATCTAATCCCGTATTTATATATGTTATATCAGGTGGACTGGAGTAAGTTCATTGCTGTCAATGGAGCCACTGCACACCCTCACACAGACCCAGACGGTACATCATACAACATGGGCAACTCCTATTCCGCTAAAGGTAACTATATAATCGACCATCATCATAAATGGCACAGAAGTAAGTGTGCACATAGAACAATGGTTTACCTACAGTATACAGGCCAGATTGCTTTATCAATGACAATTTATATTTGTGTTGCGCTCACAGGATCAGATAGCGTCACAGTTAATTATTACCTCTATCATGCTGGCCAACTAAACTCAATCCCACCACAGTATGCTCTTTTAAAAAAAATGGGTAGGGCCTATAGAACCTGCATGCACACACTTTCCACACAGCAATGACATTATTGGAAAGTTTACGTAGATCCCTTTTCATTCTTTCAATAAAACAAATGAAACAGAAAGTTAAATTAAGTAAATGTATAATTTCACAGGAGCGATCTACAACATCATCCGTGTGCCCCCAAATAAGGATTCTCCAGAGGACACCTTGGAGGGAGCCACTGTGCTCTGCGCCATCCCCTGTGGGGATAGGGGCAAGCCCTCCTATTACCACAGCTTTGGTAAGCTAAACCTACCTTCATATGGGTGGCTGTGTGGCATCCTATTACCACAGCTTTGGTAAGCTAAACCTACCTTCATATGGGTGGCTGTGTGGCATACGAGGGCGGCTGTGGCTCAGGAGGTAGAGCAGGTCGTCCAATGATCCCTGGGTCGGCGGTTCGAATCCCAGCTCCTCCTGTAGTACACATGTCGAAGTGTCCTTGGGCAAGACACTGAACCCTACATTGCCTCCAATGAGTCGGTCGGTGTGAGCTCGCCACCGTTGGTGTGTGAATGTGGGAAGTGAGGATGCTGGTGTCGACTGTTCGCCGCCTCACCTCCCAATGAATTAATGAACCATTGTAATACATGCAGAATTCAACGCTCAAAGGTCGCCGGGACTCGAACCCACGACACGCCTGTCAGGCTGTATTACCAGCCCGGACCACTAGGCCGGCCCGGGCCAAATTGCACCTTTCTAGTTACATATTACTACTATTACATTTATGTTTCCACGATCGCAATTTAGTACTGTTTGTATTGTCTCTTATCATTTATTCATATCTGTTCTGCTCTCCTGAAATAAAAATGTTTAATGGTTTCAGAAAAGTGGTTTCAGACATTCTTCCATGCTTCTGTTCCATGTAGCCATGTCAGAGAACTACGTGATTTTCATTGAGCAGCCGATCAAGATGAATCTGTTGAAGATCGTGTCAGGCAAGCTGACGGGAAATACCATCAGTGATAGCATATACTGGGACCCCAAACTCGACACCGTCTTTCACCTGATCCACAAGAGAACTGGAGAGGTGAGTACTTTCAGATCGGAGTCGTTTGAGAGGTCTATGCGAGTGTGGTCTGGTGGGTTTCGTTTATTTATTTATTTAGAACATATTACATTTTTAAATGAGAAGAAAGACAAAGGAAATAAAAAGGAAATCTTTCATTTTTCTTCTTTCTTTTATAAGAAAGAAATAGGGTCAAAGTAATGTTTACATATCCCTTAAACCCAGGAATTTTAAGCATTATGTCATGCTTTAGCTGTTGAAAAATAGCAGATCTACAAGCTCATAGCGCGGCACCGAGTGCCACGCTACGAGCTTGTAGGTCTGCTATTTAAAGAAAAAAAAATGGACGTCGGGTCTAAATGGGATAATGTGTTTTGTTGTGTGTTTCAGCTAAGCTCAGTGAAGTACGTCACCAAAGCCATGTCTACATTCCATCAAATCAACGCCTATGAACAGGACGGATTCATAATCATGGACCTGTGTGCTTCAGATGATGGCAACGCCATCAAGAACTTCAACATCCAGAACCTCCGCAAGTCTGGAGAAGCCCTCGATGAGGTCAGTTCTTCAGTCTATTCTTCACAAATACTATATGAATGTGACCCCATTGTTTGAAAATGAGCTCTTTAAGATTCAGGGTTTTGATTAGGATTTGGAGTCAATATCATTGGGGGTCTATGTTTGATATGCAAACTACTTCTACAATTATGAATTAAAAGTACGTTTGACAATGTGAATGGAAAGCAAACATTGTATGAATATACAGTATGCTTTTTGCATACCGGTACGGTACCTGTGTATACCAATGTCCAGTTAACATTAGGGCCATTAAAGCTGGTTTGACTAAATGAACTGTAATGTTACCAAACTGGATGCTGTCAGTGGATTGAAGCTGAAGTGTTTTGTTTCTCACCAGGTGTACAACACCATGGCCAGAGCTTTCCCAAGACGTTTCGTTCTACCTCTCAATGTGGACGCTGAGACGCGTCTCGGTGTGAACCTGAACACGAGGCCCGACAGCTCTGCTACGGCGATGAAGATCAACAACAACAAGGTACCACCATGCAGCAATACATGGAAAACTATTCATAGTTTTCTAAGATATTGAATATGAAGCTCAAGTAATCTCATTCGTTCTCTCTGTGCAGGTGTATTTGAACACTCCCTCTGTCTCATTCATTCTCTCTGTGCAGGTGTATTTGAACACTCCCTCTGTCTCATTCATTCTCTCTGTGCAGGTGTATTTGAACACTCCCTCTGTCTCATTCATTCTCTCTGTGCAGGTGTATTTGAACACTCCCTCTGTCTCATTCATTCTCTCTGTGCAGGTGTATTTGAACACTCCCTCTGTCTCGTTCATTCTCTCTGTGCAGGTGTATTTGAACACTCCCTCTGTCTCGTTCATTCTCTCTGTGCAGGTGTATTTGAACACTCCCTCTGTCTCGTTCATTCTCTATGTGCAGGTGTATTTGAACACTCCCTCTGTCTCATTCATTCTCTCTGTGCAGGTGTATTGCACACATGAAGATCTCCATGGAGACGAGCTCCATGAATACGGAGGTCTGGAGTTCCCTCTGATCAACTATAACAAGTACAACACCCGCCCATACCGCTACTACTACGGCTGTGGCTTCAGACACATGGTGGGCGACACGCTTATCAAAATGGACATCCAAGACAAAAAGATGAAGGTATGACAGGTCCACATTGTTCATGAACCCATTTAGACCCGAGGACGATTCTACAAAATGTTTTCTGAAAAACCTCATGTTTCTAATGTCAGTGGTTCTCAAACTATTTAATGTCAAGAACCCCCAGAATTATATGTATTTGGCCGCCGACCCACACATTCACAGTTAATATTTAACCCGGGTGAACTCTTATTTTCTTCAAGGTATGGGAGCAGCCTGGTTTCTACCCATCTGAACCTGTCTTTGCACCCTCTCCTAATGCTACAGAGGAGGATGACGGTGTTGTCATGTCCGTGGTCATCACTCCAAACCAGGTCTCACATAATGTTTACATTCATGGCACCTTGAGCAACTTACGGCTAGTCACAACTGGTGTATATATTAAGCTTAGCTTAGTTCTAAGTTTTTCCTCATCATTTTGCTTGTTGCAATTTTCAGGACAAGAGTACGTTCCTCCTGGTTTTGGATGCCAAGACATTCGAGGAGCTGGGCAGGGCTGAGGTACCAGTGAACATTCCCTATGGGTTCCATGGGACTTTCAATGCAGCCGAATAGATGTATATGCAAAGAACGGAAAAGGCTGTAAATGATGAACCCACTGCACGGACTTCAAACTAATACTGTGGAGATTATGGACAATTGGGTGTTCTGGCCAGGCCAATCCCACCACAGCTTTCTCTACAAAGTGTGGTGTCTGGGGACACCCAGGGGTCCTTGAGGGGGTTGCAGGTGGTCCAAAATTACCATCAAAGGCAATTAAACCACTTTTAACCCTAATGTACATCAGCTATTTGCAAGAACCTGATCTAATGCAATGTGATGTGTTGTGAGCTTGCACAACTGCTATTTCCAAACAATCACGTTTTTGAAACATTTTAACAGCACAGATCGGAGTCGCTGATATGATTTTTGGGGGTTTTGGAAGGTCGGGATACGATCCCCGGCCAGGTCATACCAAAGACTATAACAATGCCTCCCTTGCTTGGCACTCGGTGTCAACGGTTGGATTGTGGGTTTGTCCCTGGTGTGTAGAGACAAGCGGGTGTCACCGTGTAACTTGTACATCAAGCTGCCACATACAGTATGCAACAGTAACAGGAGTTAGGCTCCTGCCCTATAGGCCACAAAGAGGAAGTGTTTGTAAATAAATATGTATATAGAATCATAAATGTATTAAAGGTGTGCAAATCGCACATGTTTTTGACTGCATTTCATTTCTTCAAAACATTACATTTTATTTTGGTTTAGGAAATGTTTCATACAATATATTTATTTGTTTAATTAACTTTAATTAGTAATCACATAAAGAAATAACCTTTTTCTGAGGAAATAAATACTGGGAGTGTACATCTTACAGAATAACTTGACATTTTGGGAGTATTTGGAAGTACACAATAACAAGAACAAAATAACAAACTCTATAAATTAACTTGTTTTTGTTAGATTAGTTACACACTGTAAGACACTTGGATCATGTGTTTGCTTTTCCATGGAGGAAAACAATTTATCCAGTAAGCTTGTCAGAAATATGAGCCAGGGTACGCCCAAGGTGCTTTTTCTTTTCTTTCAGGTGGGATTCCAGGCTGTTGGCCTCCAACAGAATGCCCTCCAGACCCCTCATCTGGGAGACATCTGCTGCAACTCTATCACTGCAGGAGAGAAATCCACTGTCATAGAGAGAATTGACTAATCTGAGCCATGAAACATAATGAAGTGGTAAATTAAGTCCTTTGTGACGATAGAACGAAAAGGAATAACCTGGCATGTGACTGGCATTTTTCTGTAGCAGTTGGAAATGCAGTACTTGTTGTAAGGTACACATTTCCATGCGTATACAAGTTTGACTCAATGGCTATATGTAATTGTAATACAATCATTTTAGATAGGCGTCTATAGAGATAATGTGTAGTACCTATTTGCGTGATGTTTGTACAAAATCTGTCGGCCTACTAATAATATCAGAAATGTGTTGTGGAAACATCTGCCTCACACTGTCAATGAAGACATATGATATGTAATGTTTTTACCTTAAGATATCACCAAATGTTGCAAACAGCATGTTGGTCTCCTCATTTGCACCTGATAACGAAAGATAACTCAATAAGCCTTCAACTTCACAGATTGAAAATAAATTGAGAATCCAAATGACATCAGCAGTTAAGTCTAGTCTTGGGATATGACATGAGCTGGCAACGTAGATGAGATATAATGCAATACACATTATAATGTACATCATTTACATAACATTATTGATATCAATCAGCTTGTGACTGAAAGATCAATAAGACCAGAGAGCAAGACATGACCTGTGGGATTCTGTTTCATCAACATCATTTGGGCAATGGTCTAGTGACTAGACCACAGTATTGTCATTACATGACATGTTTTGGCACTAGACTAGTCACTAGTCACTAGTGACTAGTCACTAGTGAGTAGTGACTAGTCACTAGTGGCAAAACATGTCATGTAATGACAATACAGTGGATTCTGAATTAGTAATAGAATAGTAATAATTGGAATACCCATTCTTCACCAGACCGAAACATCTTGTATGAGACAAAAAACTTCACATTGGGCATAACATTACCTGTAACTGCCATCTCAAATGCAGTTGTTGGATCCACAGCCCCTTTCTTTTCTGGTGGGGAGCTGTCTTGCTGTGGAGGCTCATTACCGTAGGCTTCCATCTACAATAATGAGTAGATTAGTTGCATTCAGTGATCAGCCTGAAGAATGCTATTCCGGCCACAAGGCCAATTTACAAACAAAACAATTTCCTCATCTAAAGTGAGTGCTTTCTGACAAAGCTAGATAGATATGAGGAAATGTTAAGACTTGCTGTATAAAAGCTCAATGTATTTACTTACTTACTGTATTTTGTATTATCAAACATATTTTAGTTCTTTGATTTTGAAGACTAGGACTACAGCACATATCATAACAATATGAGATAACTATCGGCTGTAGTTTTGTTCTAACTTCACATCACCAGGCTTTCCACCTCGGAGGAAAGCCTGGTCTGTGTTTCTAAATCGCTGTGTGATCCGGTCTAGAGCAGATGGTAATATCTGTTTTTGTCCCCGCTGTTTGTTTTTAGTCTTGCAGTCGCTACGACTTGGAATAAAATATGGATATACCAAATGAACAATTCTAAGACGTACAGTACTTGAAGAAACATGTCGGATTAATTCGCCGCATCAAGGCTTCCATTGGGCACTAGGCCTTAAAAATTTGATGCCCTTGATCACAGGGAATTTGGGGTACTTCTGATTCCTCCACTCCAGACTGGATCAACCTGAAAAGGAAGGCTTCCAAGGCTTCCAAAAAGGGTTTTTGTTTAAAATAAATTATTCCTCGTTTAAGTTGGTGTATATTGTTGACATTTGCAATTTAGCTACAAAGGTCCATCCTGTATCCTGTAAATGTATAGTATCCTGTCCTGAAAATTCATTTTCTGTTTACTAAAGAGCTCGAGAGATAAAGAGAATCCTAGTTACTGAACAAAGATATGGCAATGATTAGGCCTACTATGAAAATACAGAGCAGCTATTTTACATTTATTTTAACAAAACAAAAAGCATCACAACTGTGCCTTTTTTCTCGTTTTGCTGGGGACCCCCTGGCCCTGGAAGTTTGGAACCCCCTCAAGGGCCCATGGGGGTCCCCATGAGCCGCAGGCCCACTTTGAAAACCACTGAATGAAGGTAAAGTAGCGGAAATTAACAAGTTCCTTTATATTGTTATTATCCCACTCCTTTGTGCTCACCTCCAGAGTTCTTTTCTGTTGAAGACCTTTGCTGTTATTCATATTCAGTCCTGTGTGGTTCACTGGTGGTAGAATCAGCTTTCCTGTCACTGTTGACCCTTCCATTGTGTATTTGTGTTCCAACGTTACTGAAAATGACAAATATAGGAGGATATGACATGTTAATGTTACTTAATAATACACAAGTTTAACTTTAATAGTAAACAACTAACTCTGTTTACACCGCTAAACTATCTACCCAGTCTTCACTTGTTAAGTCATCCACTCAGTGCTAACCAGCTGTATGTATTGAGTATTCACTTAAATTGATTGGCAGCTCGCTAGCTTAGCTAACCCACGTACAGACTGAAAAAGAAAATATATATTATTGACCTGCTGTCTTTCCCTGGGCTTTTTGTTATCTGCACTGTAGTAACTTATAATTAAGTGACAAGTCACTGTACGTGTTTAGGCTACTAAATAAAATGTATTGTTATTAGCAAAAGCTCCCCAATGTTAACTTACCTGGTAGTGGTACTGGTTAGTAGCATAAAACTGAAATTGACTAAATTACGTTGAGCCCGATGTTCAATCGTACGCCGGCGTCGCGCGCTTAAAATAGCTGATCTACAAGCTCAAAGGGCCTCCCGATGGAAGGCCTTGTGAGCTTGTAGATTTGCTATTTCCGGCGCGCGACACCACAATAGCTGACTTTCTAGCTAGCAAACAAACACCACCTATCCACGCATTATTTTTTTACCCGTAACATCGGTTTAATGTTGCTCCAATCAAATATTATACTATTATACTATGATGTGTAAATACACCAATGTTTTTTTTTCTTACCGTAGATGTGTTTGATAGTTGTTTAATAAATCAATAACAATGAAGAATATTGTGTTCTTTATGAAGTTTTATAAGAACATGAAGAGGATAGTAACAATTAGGAAGAAGAAGAAAACACAAGTCCAACCTAAAATGCTAAGTTAAAAATATTTCAAGGCTTTTACAAAACACTGAACAGTTTCATTGTGAACCAATTTAATGAAACTGTAGGAATCAATCAAACGAGCATGAGCACAATTAAAAGCAACATTGCTGGAACCTAAAATTCACATTGACTTGTGCACACACAGCTGAAGTTGTGAGGGCATTCATTTGATAGTACATACATTGTTCTTTCATGGAGTCAGAATAGAGCTATACTTTCGATTGAGGGTTGAGTCGGTTGACCACTTGACCACCTGACCCACTGTTTGAGTAGTGGTCTCCACTTTAATTCAACACAGTAAAATGTTGTGCTCTATATCCACATATCCACCAGGGGGCATACAGTAGCCCTGTCTGAACCACCGAGTATTAATTAGAGTAACCCCCACCTCCATGATCCGCCATGAATCATGATCTCAGAAATAAATAAAACTGAACTTTTTTTGGTAACTAAATAAAATAGTCAAATTCATGTATGTGTGTGTGTGTGTGTGTGTGTGTGTGTGTGTGTGTGTGTGTGTGTGGTTTTTTTCCTCTTTTTCTCTTCAGAAAGAAAGGCTCTTTATCTGGTCTGGTTGGAATTTACAGTACGTACTACGTAGGCTTATCCTTTCCACACATCGGTATATCCTTTCGGAACAAACCTTTAGCACAGCATTTTCCTATTAACAATTTACCGGCATTGTATGTATTACTTTGTCATCCAGCACTGTCTCTTGCAGCGGAAGGTACGTGAACAAAGGAGTTAAGGCTGTGCAGCGGAAGACTCCGCGGAGGGATATGGTATAAAAGCGTACCAGGGCACTTTCTTCCTGTATTGTTAACCGTGACGTCAGATGAGTCAGATCCCTGTCGTTATTATCCAAGAAGGATACAACAACACAGACAACATATCTAACCGTCAAGATGAAATGATCGACTATACAGCGTCGAAACAAGGGAAATAAACTCTATTCGGATGGCAGATCAGAAGAGAGACGTTACTCTGACGATGGAGACATTGCAGAAGGACGAAATGCTGTGAAACATCCCGGAATTTAATGCTCATATGTTTCCAAGAGAGGAGGCGAGACTGTCTCCTGCTGCAACTGGACATCCCGAACCCCGAGGACCGTCTGGGAGGAAGGCGTTGTATTGTAAAGGACGAATTCCGTTTGTGGCAGGATGCCCCGGCCATATTATTTATACTAGTAAAAGCCCTATGATTACTATTTATCTAGCCGTCGTTGTTGAGTGTGCGCGTGTTAAATCAATGCACTCAGCTGCCTGACATTAACGGGTAAACAAGCATCAGTTTGTCCATGCCCAGCATGTTTGCAAGGAAGGACAGTCGTCATTACGATGCATTATGCCGCTGTCAGGTTAGCGTCAGATAGCTGAGGTGGTCTGCAGGTGTTGTAGAGGCTTTGGGTTCATGTCCAGATCCACCTGACATCATGTAGACTGTGCAGTCACCATACCCGTATAGGATAGAGATAAATACACTGACTTGGTCCTCGAGAGCCTTATAGGAACCAATGCAGCACGCTCAGCCCTGGCTTCTGTAAGTAATGGACTGGGCCAGAGAAGGACAGCTGGCACTGTGTTCTACCATTGTGTACATTTGGACCCTGGTTGGCCATGCCTAGAGCCACCTGCTATATGCTATGTATCGCAGTTCTGCAAGACAGTATCCCAGTGTTTCTCGGCCGACTGCAATGCTGACTGACTAGAAGCCTCGTATCATGCCAATCTGCATCTATTATTTAAGCAATAAATAGAGATATCAGAACAGTTATAATGAGAAGCTGTGCTCGTCAGCCAGTTGTGAAATAAATTGACGGGTAACACACACACAAAAAGAGAAAATATATATATACTATATATTATGTGTGTGCATCTATAGCCTTTATATTTTGAAGTTAAGAAGACTGTGACATTCAGCTGCATCCCTGGAGCATTTATGAGAAACCTGGCATAAACTGGACTGTCCTTTTTACAATGGAAGCTGTGGGAGATTTTGAGTACAGCAGGAAAGACCTGGTTGGACACGGAGCTTTCGCTGTTGTTTTCAAGGGAAGACACAGAAAGGTAAATAGCAGCTGAACTGCATTGCTTCCCCCCCCTCCCCTCCCCCTCTTGCCCCATTTCTCTTTCAGTTAGATTCAATAACTGATGTTTTTCTCACTTTCCTGTGAACATGTGGGTCATTGGCAGAATACAGATCGCATTGTCCTCATACACTGCAACATTTTGGTGTCATTGTTCTGAATTATTTCCCGAATGACAATGGCTATTCATGTTCACAGATCATCTAAAGCACTGTAGCCCTGACTCAGCTATTTACCTAATGCTATTTGACCGTGCAAGTGGATTTCATTGCTTGTTATTGCGGCTGAGTTTGAGTTTATGCTCCTATGCGTGGCCATAGAGGTGTAGGTGTAGTAGAAGACATCCATTCATGAACGGATGACTCGAATGACTCCAGCAGCACTGATGTACTGGGTGGGAGGATGAGGTACAGACAGTGTTTTTCCTCTACCTAACCACAGGAGGTATCTGATTATGTAATCACTGTGTTCTATGAATGATATTCATAATGTTTCGTAATAGACGGATACTCTCTCTTCTGATTCATGCCGGCTGTGAATGAGAGTTCTCACCTCAATGTCCTTACGTGCAGACCTGACCTTAGATGCCCGTCTTGAAGTGTGTGTGTGTGTGTGTGTGTGTGTGTGTGTGTGTGTGTGTTGTGTGATGACATCATAGAACCCCATTCCTTCTGATATGAGAGGGAATTGGACAAAAGCTCAATTCCTCAATAAGAGCCGCAAAAAAAAGACATGACACAGTAAAATCCTATTTTAACTCTGAGAGTGTACATGTAACCAAATGGACCCAGTGTAGAGTCTATGCAGCCTTTATTATATTATGGCTCTCTGCAGTACTCTGGCTCTCTGTTTTCCCATATTGTGAGACTAATTTATAGCCTACTTCAAATAACAAAAGAATAGGTGAACCTACAAGCTCACAGAGTTTTATGCACCATGGAGTATAAATTATGCTTAACTCGGAGCGTCGGAGGCTATGAGTTGGAGGCTAGCAACCGAATATGGAACTAACTACGCTGCAACAGTGTTTCTGCATGCTATTTGGAAGCAATAGATGCAATCCATCCAGCAGTGAAGTTACATAAGTGGCCTTAAAGTCATTGTCTTGGGCTGAATCTGACGTTTTTGTGGCTTTGACAAATTTGATTTTGTCTCAAGATAGGGTGTATACACACACACACACACACACACACACACACACACACACACACACACATACATTCAACAGCCATATTTCCAGACAGGCATCTAAGTTCACGTCTGCATTTAAGGACAATGAGGTGAGAAGAAGAACTCTCATCATCCACACAGCTGGCATGAATCAGAAGAGAGAATATACATGTATAACACACTGGTTACATACTAATTAGATATCATATTACCTCCCGTGGTTAAGCTACTATGTAGAGGGAAAGTGTAATAATTAAACACATGAATACAATTTGTATTCCACATGATGTACACAGACAAGACATACATACAAAAAGCCACACATTATTTGAGCAAAAAAAAAAAAGACAGGGCTGAGTGAGAACTGATGATTTAGCAAAAGTCTCATGGTGCAAATCTTACCCACTTATAAAAACGGATTATTATTGATATTAAGAAAAATCATAATAATAGTGTTATCCACACACATTTGTAGTTTTTGTATATCAAGACATTTGGTTAAACAAAAAATAGTGTAATTTTAGCTTTTATCTGTATTATTCTTGCATTACATTGCCAAAGCCCTATCTGATTTAAAAAATACTAAAGTTTGGTCACACTATATTCTGTCAAAGTGGACCGCTTTATGGATACAACTTCCAAGTGTTATATTTCACATGTGGTCCCCTCTGTCCTGATGTTAAAATGGACTCTGCATGTGATTGGTGTATTTATATATCCCTCGTCTCTGCATTGCTATTCATAGGCTAATTTCCTCCTAAGGAGGAGGCCAGGAGTTCGAGGGCAGGACAGAGGTTACTGTCAACTCTGCTCGTAACACCGGCCTTTGATCACTTCAGCCTTTAAGCAGGAGTCTCTTACAGGATATAGGGCTGATTCAAGGCTACTAGGCTAGGTGTTTCTGGTAGATTCAAGGCTATAGGTATTTCTGGTAGTGTTAACTTAAAGGAGAATTCCATGCTAGAAGGCTTTCTTACCTTTCTTACCTTTCTTTGTAGTTGTTACGTCCCCACCAAAGAGGTCCAGGTGTTATTTTGTGCAAAAACTCCTTATTGGCTATTTCCCCTACCATAAGCCCTAAATGAATTGCATTGGGGGGTATGGGGTGTTGTGCTAATTTGCTTATTTCCATCGAAATAAGTAGTAAAGTGTGCCGCTTGGGATATTATTTACATTATGAAGAGAGGATATATACATTTTTTTTTAAATTCTGAGCGATGGAAATAAGCAAATTAGCACAACACCACATAGCCCCATTCAATTCCCATTCAATTCAATGCAATTCATTGAGGGCTTATGGTAGGGGAAACAGCCAATAAGGAGCTTTTGCACAAAATAACACCTGGACCTCTTTGGTGGGGACGTCACAACTACCGGTACAAAGAAAGGTAAGAAAGCCTTTTAGTATGGAATTCTCCTTCAAGTGTTTAATCCAGATATGTTGTTAACAACACCCAAACTGAAGATGTATTACTCCACCGTTGTTCAAAACTATAACCTATTCGGCCTAAATACCTATTCAGTATAGTTGGTATGGTATAGGGCAGGCCACTGCAATATTGAGAGGCCTATATGACAATGTTGAGAGACATTTCTGGTATTGCGATATCATCGATAACGTTGTTGTGTTACATCCCTAATTATATACCTTGCTTTGACTATTTGTTTTCTACCGGTCATGATCCCCTCTGTGGTTCCAAAAATCGAAAAAATCAACAGATGTATTGGCATAAGCCTCGCAGAAAAAAAGTGTATTATTCGTTCCAGTAGTATACAGTAGTAGTAGTAGTATACATTTTAGTATGTAAGTAAGTACTATCCAGAATGATTGGTTGAATATGATTGCATAAATGTCCTGTTTAAAATAAACACTGTCAGCAGTGGTCCACTATCTGACTGTTATCTGTCCTCTAGTCCAGAATAACGTCACCTGTATGCTAGTACAGTAAGTACAGTAAGTACCCAGTGTCCACACTCTGTCCAGCCCGGCTGTCTTTCCGTCAGCACGTTGATACCAGAGAGTGCCGCTGATGATGAGGCGGAGAGGTATTGGCTGCTCACGCCATCATAATCTCATATGATTCACAAATTAATGAGATCATGTGTTGTTGTCCTGAGAGAGACGTCCTCCTCCCATTTGGAACCGGACGTCTCCTTGCACCCACAGAATGCTTACTCTGCACTCCTAAAAACTGCCCATTATGTAGTCCTGGTGGCATCGTGCCATGGGAGTCATTAGCTTGATCTGATTACTCACCAAAGAAAGTCCGACCCTCCACCCACCCCCCCCCCCCCCCCCCACCCCCCCCACACACACACACACACACAGACACACAGACACAGTCAGATTCATGTCAGGACTTAAAATATGTCCCAGATAATATATTCACAATAAAACGGGCTTCGCATTAAAATGTCGACCCGTTCAATACTCCACAATGTGTTTGTGTTGCCATGTTTTCTCTGAGCTGTCCTTGTCGTGCAAATATGCAATTCAACAATGTTCAGATGTGTTATATGATATGCCTGATGACTGATATTGGTCTCACACCGAAATATGCAGTAAGTAAATAGTTATATGTTGACTTTCAATTAAACGTTCGTTAACTAACTCTACACGTTCTATATTACCCTGCACTAGTCACATTTGAGTGTGTTTTTACTCGTCGGTTTGGGATGGGTAGAGCTTGCAGTCACACACACACTCTTGCTTTCGTGTTCAGGGCCATGCCAGAGGCAGAGTGTGCACTGCAGCCGCAGACCGCAAGTACATCTCCTATTAACCTAGATTCATAATTTGGAAAGCCTCGATTTTATGCAGAGATTGTCCTGCTCTACAATTTCCAATGCCGACGGGAGCGTTATACCCACCGCAACTTGAGTTGTCATTCATTTCTCTGTCTCTCTCTCTCTCTCTGGCCCCTTTTCCATCGGGGTTGAACCGGTTGAAGGCGGTTTAGGCGGTTTCCCCGCGTGTTTCCACTGAAAATTAATTGGTTCAGAACCCTAAAAGTTGGTTCTGAACTGGACCCAAAGAAAGGCAGCCGGCTCAGTGAAAGCACCGAGGTTCCAAGAATCTAGAACGGAACAACTTTTCTTTTGGTGGAAAAAGGGGCCTCTGTCCCTCTGTTTTTTCTATTTCTAATTCTAAATTAAAACATCAAATTACTCTTTGAGTTTATTTGTCCTCAAATGTTGGGACATTTGTCAGCTGAGCATCTATAGAGCGTCTCAGATCATATGGGGTCGAACCCTCTATTCATGACAGCTCCAGTCCATGGGGGCTTGTGTGTCCGTGTAGAGAAACATTATCTCAACCTGGGTAGAAATGAGACCTCTACATTGTTAGTTTAGCATGAGCAGGTCACAGCCTCTCATTGTAGCTGTCATTGGAGTGTCGTGTTTCTTTCACTGTCTCATTCAGCGGCGATGGGATGGGATGAGCCGGTGTGAGTTTGAAACCACAAGTGTATTATTGTGTCATTGAAACATCTAAGATTTCTCCTGTCCTCTGCCCAGCCTTCTCACACAACGGTGCTATATCATTGTTAATGTTGACGACGCGCGTGCACACACGCGCGCACACACACACACACACACACACACACACACACACACACACACACACACACACACACACACACACACACACACACCTGGCATTAAATCAAGGTTGTCGGATTAGGAACTAATAAAAGTAATTTTAACTAATTGCTCCCATCTTTCTTCATTCCTTCCTTCCTTCCTTCCTCTCTCTCTCTCTCTCTCTCTCTCTCTCTCTCTCTCTCTCTGTGTCTCTCTATCGTTCTGTCCTGTGCAGAAGACAGATTGGGAGGTTGCCATCAAGAGCATTAACAAGAAGAATCTCTCCAAGTCCCAGATCCTCCTTGGCAAAGAAATCAAAATCCTGAAGGTGATCAGTGACTCTTAATTGCTCCTTGCTTATCTCTCAGATGTACTTGAGGAATAATTTGTCATCGCCAAGAAATATCAACAAAATAGCCAGTAGATGACCGGATTGCAACTAGACTGTCTACTATCTAAAATATAGACACTGTATTTAGGGCATTTATTTTCCTTAAATTTGAAATAATGCAAAACATGTCCTCTTTAAAAAAAACGCATTTTGTTAACGCATTTCATATGTTTTTCTTTACCTAGGAACTTCAACATGAAAACATCGTGGCACTTTACGATGTCCAGGTATGTTCTTGTTTTTTTTCCCTGCAGTGAATGCTTTTTTGTTTGTTTTATGTTTTGTTTGTTAATGAAATGTCTACCGTACAAAACCATCCCAGGATGCACCAGGAGCTAGTGTTGAATACGTGTTCATATACATCTTTCTATGTACAGTTCTGTATGTACATGACATGACATGTAAGACAAGCAAGTGTAAGCAAAGTCCTTATAGATAGAGGAACTCAGCATATCTCCGGTCACCTGCTGAGTTAACCTGGCCTTCCATCTGCTGCTGATAACCTGAATGTCACCGATAGGTGCTGGCGGTCTCAGGTTTCCCATTTCACACACATTCACATTAACGGGGAGCAGTTAGTGGTTTAGTGCTGGAGGACACTTTGGTATGAAGCCAGTATGACAGCCATGGGTTCACCGGATAACTGCTTTACCTCCTGAGCAGTGTTGTTTTCGCTGCCACGCGTTGTGATCGGCTATTTTCAGCAAGTGTAAAATAAGTCATAAGTGCAACAAGGCCCGCAAAAATACATTGTAGTCGACTAAATCACCTGTAGATTTAGTCGACTAAAATCTTATGACATTTTAGTCGACTAAAACTAGACTAACACTAATACATTCCAGGTGACTAAAATGTGACTGAGACTAAGTGAAAACTATTCAGGAGACTATGACTAAAACTAAAATAGAAATTTGCTGCCAAAAAAAACACTGCTCCTGAGCCATGGTCGCTTTTGCGACCCATGGTCGCAGTTACTATGAAAACCTGCATTTCCCGGCAGTCGTGTTGTGTCACGTCAACTTTTAATAGTTTTAATAGTTTAACTCATTAAGAAGCTCAGCAAGCAGGAACTGGCGATGGCAATGGAGGACCGGAAAGTCTGGCGTGGCATCGTGAAATCCGTGATCTCGACCGCCGGCCGAAAAATGATGATGATTGATGATGATGATGATAAGAAGCTCTGTTGTTTCAGCCTTTTAGGGCGAGGTCGCTTCTTACTGGTATTATTATTATTATTCAGAAATCATGTCCACTTATCAGACATATCCAGTAAAAAAAGAAACAATACCATATATACGCTTTTTACATTCAGCAGGACACCGGCTTACAACAGTTTACTTTAAAAAAAAAAAGCTGTCAAAATAATTTCCAGACTTTCTCATATATTTGCAGTACAAATATTGGCTCTTTGAGCACTACAGTAGCTAGGCTATGGCGCATAACCTCCAGGTTCATGATTGCATAACAGTGTGCTCACATGAGAGCATGTGACTGCGGGCCACGTCCAGCACACACACACTGCTTTGCCAACATTACTCTTATCAGTTTCTGTCTGCAACGGTCGTCGTTCATCACTGTAATGGATGGATTGCTCTTACTGTAAATTTAGCAGGGTTATTTTTTTTGATTGATTGAAATACAGTAACAACAGTTTGCAGAATTACAGTACATTTCAAGCACAAACTCGATGCAAAGACTGTTAACTGTGAGTGGACGACCCAATTAAGCATTACACTTGTTTACAACAGGGTCCACCTTGTTCAATTCATCAAAACATTTAGAGACGTACAAATAGACACTTCTATATAGTTAACGAACAGAACAGGAATTCATCATAAAGGAAGCAAAAAGGGAAAAGATACATATACAGTGAGGGGAAAGGGGGGGGGGGGATTCAGGTTTTACGGGGGCTGCAGTTTCGAATTGCAGCCGTCCGTAGGTGCCCTTTGAGAGCGGTTTTGAAAGAGTCAAAGGATTCACATGTCTTAATGACTGTTGGTCTGTCGTCCACCCTAAGCCATCCCAGCCTGTTAAAGTGGGCAGGGGTTCGGTGTGTTCGGGGGGTGAGGCCAAGTAGGAGCCTGACCAGTTTGTTTTGGGAGGTCTGGAGCCTTGTCTTAAGGGCCTTTGAGGTGCTGTGGTACCAAGAGGTGCATGCATAGTCAAAGACACCTTGTACGAGGGCTCCTGGGTATGGTATGTGTGACCACTGCGGAGAAGCTGAGATATTGTCTTCAGTAGTGTCTATAGCCACACGTTACTTGAGGTTTTTTACATGAACCTCTAACTTCCTTCCAATGACGGCCCTCTTCATGAGATTGAAACGTTCCGAAATCTTATCTGATTGTATTCAGCGAGGGTGATAAACTCTGCACCTCTATATGGACAGCTTGGGTTTCGTGTCCAGTGGGAACACATCTTAAAAGTGATGCTCACATCGATGATGCTTTCAGTGTGTCGGCCCCCCCCCCCCCCCACTGTGTAGTGCGTGCATGTGCACATCTTGTTACCGGGGCAGACAGAGGGGTTTTTCCAAATCACTGAATGTTAGCATTATGTTATTCTTTAAATAGCAGACCTACGAGCTCATATCGCGCCACCGAGTGGCGCGCTATGAGCTCGTAGGTCTGCTATTTTTTTTTAAATCGAAGAACGACTGACATAGAAACATGGCTTTTTCAGAAAACTCAGTCAGGATGTAGAAGACATTTTTAGAATCTGATCTCAGGTCAAAATGCGTTAAAGCGTCTGCAGACTCTGCACCAATCTTCTCACCTGGTGTGAAGCTATATATATATATGTTTAATGTTTAGTGGGCCAACCATATAAACATGGCTGTTCTGTTGTGGCTTGTGGGTTTGACTCCAGCGTGCCCTCTCCTGTCTCTCTCCATTGTGACCAACGGTGATGAGTTAAAAATAACTTCAAAAACATCTAGAATGACATCAGTGTCTCTGTGTTATAAAAGCCCTGGTTCAGCACAGCTCACTTCCTGTCACTTCTGATTGGAGAGCATGCTTCCATTAGCTTTTAAAAAACATTTTGAGGTACTTTTACTTTTACCTGCAGGGGTATTTCCAATATTACATGCATTGTGAGCTGGTAGATGTAGATGTGTCAAAAAATATCTGCACACACAATTGAAAACTTGAAATGGCACATATGAGTACTTTTACCGTTGCTACTTTAAGTACATTTTGATGCCAATACGTTTGTGCTTTTACTCAAGTATATTTTGAATTCTGGACTTTCTTTTTTACTTGTAATGCTGCATTCACATGGAATCAGGCAACCCGAAGTCATTTTAGTGGACGGTAAACGGAACAGGACGGCAAGGTTTTGCTATTGATACTTTTACCTAAGTATAAAATAATGAGTACTTCTTCCACCACGTACTGCCTTGAAGTGGAGATATGTCCTGTATTTGCGTAAGCCTCCCCCAGCCACCGGGGACCTCTCTCTCTCTCTCTCTCTCTCTTTGCCCAGACCGTCCGGCCCTCCTGCACTACTCAGTGTTGCCAGAGTTTGCGATAGAAATAAGCGACCAGGTCTATGTGAAAGCAAGCCCAAAAGAAGCCACTCCACAAAATGAGCAATTTACATGTAATATTCCTCAGCTATTTTCCAAACCTAATCTCGTATGTGGGTCCCTGCCACAAAACATTTTTCAGATGGGGGTGGTCGGTGTGGACAATTACATTACAGATCCTTGACATGAAATATGAAAATATTTGAGAACCAACAACATTTGGAAACGAGCCTAATTACCGATAAGCAAATAACTACACTTTAGAAACAAATAAACTCAAACCACAACACAACTACCGATTATTTAAAAGCAACTTCACAGAAAAACAAGTCCAAAGTCGCTTATAATAAGCGGCCATGGCAACACTACCACTGACGTCATGGCCTCATAAAGACCGGGCAGCCATGTGATACTAATGTGGGGTCGTTCAGGGAGTTGTGTGTGTGTGTGTGTCTGTCTGTCTGTCTGTCTGTCTCAGCGTCGTCATCGTCATGAAGTGAAACAGCAGCTGTCACTTTGACACAGACTGTGACACAAACCAGGAGAGGCCATAGCTGGATATGGAGATCAGAGAAAGAGACGCACGCACCTGGGCACGCACGCACACAGCAATGCAGTCGTTTGGTTTCCCCCCCCCCCCCCTCTTTTTTAGTCTGCTGACACTAAAAGTGCTGTTTGAGCCTGTGGCTTCTCCCTGACTCACTCTCTCCATTCTCTCCCTTGTTGTTGGGAGCAGCAGTGTTTGTTTGTGGTGCTGTGTGTGTGTGTTCACTCTCTGAATGTAACGGAGGTCTGTTGGTAGCTGATATTTCTCTGTCCTTCACCCACGGTCCTGTCTACTCATTCACACATTTCCCTTTTCGTCACATGTTCTTTTGCTTTTTATTACCCATATTATTATTGCCTTTCGTAAACCCCAGCAGGCAGTAAAACTGGCTGGAGGGGGACTTTAACCCATTTTGGGAATATAGCGCGGCACTGAGTGCCACGCTATGAGCTTGTGGGTCTGCTATTTTTGAAAAATCGTGAAAATGTGGCACAAGTCTTTGAATATATTCTTTCTGAGTGAACGTTTTTAACTCAAATCTTTGCTTCTGTGGGGTCCCTGGAACAACATATTTTCATATGGGGGTCGGCGGTCAATTTCATATATCTTTGGAGGGGGGGGGTACAAAACCATGTACAAAACCATGGTTTAAATCCAAGGCTATAGCTTGGAGCACTTATACTGACCTCTTCAAGGACTTAAAAACATGACGGTGTGGAGTCGGACAAGCACGGTCCACTTTGGTCACTCGTGCTGAACTTGGGGGAGAGTGTGTAGCAGCTGCTTGTGACCGCATTCCTTTGGATGAAGGGTTTAGTTCAGGGCAGGGCATTCATTGGCTTTCGGGGCATTGGGTTTTCCACCTTGCATCATGGCATGCTTTGGGGGGGGGGGTGGGGGATGGTCATGTGACCTTTCTCCTACTCGGTCAGCGCGGCTTCTTCACAGCTCTTGTAATGTCCAGTGAGTGAGACAGACAGACAGGAAGTGGGTCACCTATTTAAAGGACAACTTTAGTTTTTTTCAACCAAAGGTTCATGTTTTAGGTTGTTATTAGAGAAAGTAAAAGATGAGTCTTATTTATTTTTTTCATTTGCTGCTTTCTTTCGTTTTAGGGAGTTTAGCTCTTTTCGACAGGGGGGTGGGGGGCATTCGAGCATGGGGCTAAATATGTATTTTTTGGTGATTTATTTTTGTATTATTTACTATAGTCCTAATAAACCCCAGGACTACATCTGGCCACAGCAGATCACAGGATCTACTGAATGTGAAGGTAGCCTACTGGGGGAAGGCTTATACTGTGTGTATAGGCTCAATATGTCAGTTTGTCACATTCAATAGATCCTGTGGTCAGATGCAATTTATTGGGGTTTATTAGGACTACAGTAAATAATAAAAAAAATAAATCGCCATAATATTTTGTAAAATATAGCCCCATGCTCGAATGCCCCCTCCCCCCTGTCAAAAACAGCTAAAATCCCCAAAACAAAAGAAAGCAGCAAATGAAATAAAATGAACACTCACCTTTTAGTTTCTCTAATAACAACCTAAAACATGAACCTTGGTTGAAACAAACTAAAGTTGTCCTTAAAGAGTGGATCGGTATTGTTATTATAAACCTTTTTCTGTCCTCCGTCTAGTGGGTGGAGCTACTGTAACTGTACTTTACACCACAGGGCTGTTCTCTGACTGTACCCATTACTGTACACATTACATTACATTACATTACATACCCATTACGATCAGTGGATGGTGGAAAGGGCAGGATGATATACACCAGTAAGACGCGCAAACGCGTCAAGCGAACGCAGCTGAGATCCTGTCTGTCTGTCTGTCTGTCTGTGTGTCTGTCCCGCTGTTACTGTATATGTGGACCTGGCCCCTTTTGTGCCCATATATGGAGCTGATGATGCAACACACTCCATATTTGGACATATAGCGGGACAGACAGACACAGACAGACAGACAGACACACACAGACAGACATGATCTGCTAGGTCTCATAGTAAGTGCTCACTGCGTTCGCAATCACTGCGTTGGCAATAAGAGAGCGAGAGAGAGAGAGAGAGAGAGAGGGTTTGCGGATGGTGGGAGCTGGGACTCACAACAACACTATGCAGGGGGTTGCATTATTATTGGCAGCCAGCTATATATAGACACACACACACACTGTGGATAAGGACATGAATATATAGAAAACAAACTTAAATTAAAACGGATCGATAAGTGACGCCCAATGTGTGTGAACGCAATGCCAGTATGATGATGTGTAGAGACTGACATGGTCACACAATGTTGCCCGTAGTAGTGTTGGTGTAACACTACTTAACCCATTCTGACCTGAGATCAGATTCTAAAAATGTCTGACAGTTTTCCATTCTGACCTGAGATCAGATTCTAAAAATGTCTCTTGACAGTTTTCATTCTGACCTGAGATCAGATTCTAACAAATGTCTTCTACATCCTGACATAGTTTTCCGTTCTGACCTGAGATCAGATTCTAAAAAATGTCTTCTACATCCTGACAGTTTTCCATTCTGACCCGAGATCATATTCTATAAAAAGAATCTTCTACGTCAGTCGCTCTTTGATTTTTCAAAAAATAGCAGATCTACAAGCTCATAGCGCGCCACTCGGTGGCGCGCTATGAGCTTGTAGATCTGCTATTTTTCAATAGCTAAAGCATAGCATAATGCTAACACCAAAATGGGTTAATGTTAATTGTCTTAACACTGAGAGTATAGCTCTTTCTACACACCACAGCCTTTTGTGTGCGTGTGATTTTTTTCTTTTTAGGCTCACAATAGAGGCAAGCGGGGACGCTCCTCTTCACACCTCTGCATAATGCATCATCCTCCCCTCATCTTTTACACTTTCATCACAACCAGAGCCTTCCGTGTAGCTAATAGAGCCTGCGTCTCTCAGCGCGGTTTTGTACACCCTCCCATTGACAAAAAATCTTGGGCTGTATCCGATGCCTTCTGCATTTAATCTGTCGTTCGCACAATGCACCAAAAATAAATGGCTGTGGGATTATTGTATGTACAGTTAATATCGCATACTTCTTTTTTTTCATGTTGACCTCACAGCTCAGTCCATTTGAAAACGGAAACATATAAGGAACATAATAATTATGTCAATAATTAATAACGACGACACCTGAATTATGCTTTTGACACTTCAAATACGTGATCACTAGTGATGAGAAGTGAGAACATCAGTGGATGTGGATTTTTTTTTGTTTTTGGTGGTGGTCTGTGACCCACAAATGGGTTTTAGTTACACCCATACTTAACCCATTCTGACCTGAGATCAGATTCTAAAAATGTCTTCTATGTCAGTCGCTCTTCGATTTTTCAATAGCTAAAGCATGACATAGTGCTAACACCAAAAGGGGTTCCCGCCCAGAATGAGTTAAATCTATGATCGCATTCGCAGGTGACACGGCGTGTCTCACACACACACACACACACACACACACACACACACACACACACCACACACAAGTGTAGGGTTATTTTAAGGTCCCTAGACGCTAAAAATTAAGTACAGACGGTATACACAAACGGTAAGATCATCAACCTATAATTTGGCTTCACCGTTGTAGAAAAAAAACGACCAAAGTGACTTGTGTGAGTCAAGAGATCACTTCACGCTGCAGGCACAGCTGGTGGGAACACCATGCAGCATTCAACCCATTTTAGTGTTAGCAACATGTTATGCTTTAGCTATTGAAAAATAGCAGATCTACAAGCTCATAGCGCGCCACCGCTTGTGTAGGTCTGCTATTTTTGAAACGACTGACATAGAAACATGGCTTTTTCAGAAAACTGTCAGGATGTATAGAAGACATTTTTAGAATCTGATCTCAGGTCAGAATGGGTTAAAACATGGGGATGAAAGTGAGTCGCTGATGCTCCCCAGACACAGTCTGGAAACGGGTTCTTATATAACCTAAGCTGTTTGTTTTTGTGTGAAAGACAAACAAAAGAAGAAAAAAAAAAAAAACCTCTCGGTTGAAATTGACCTGCACTTAAAGAAAGGATTACGTGTCAATCGAGAGATTTACACACAGCCTGTTGTTTATCCGGTGCTGAGGAGCTCTGCTTTTTAACATTAGCATGTCACATCAAGCAAGCTTGTAGATCAGCTATTTTCACTATACTTCTTAATTATACTTTTTGTATTTCTGGAATTGTTTTAAAATTGTTTGTATTTAAAAAAATAATCTTTTGATATATAAATATATATGATTAATTTACTCGAGTCATAATGAATGATTGAATGAATGAATGAATAGCTTATTTTCGGTCTTAAATGTACGTGATTATTACAGCAACAAAAGCATTTTTACAGATTACAGATTTTAATGATTGGTCCATGGTGCATGGCCCCACTGTTTGGGAACCCGCGGGCTACGTCATTCTGTCTTCACGGAGTGAAGACATAGTGGTGCGAGGCAGAGGGCTCTAATCACAGGGTGTGGAGTTTCTAGGGCTCCCACTGTCTTCATACAGCCCTCGCTGCACACACAACCCAGACACCACACACAGCACATAGTATCATTTATTTTAACCCATTTAGGCCCGACATCGAAATTAAAAGAATGTCTTCTAAATACTGGCAGTTTTATTAAAAACCCCATGTTTCTATGTCAGTTGTTCTCAAACATATTCATGTCAAGGACTGTCATATCTGAGTCTGAAAATATGTTCCAGGGACCCTCCTCTCGGAAGCAAAGATTTGAGTTAAAAACTCGCTCTGAAAGAACATATATTCAAAGATTTCAGGCACATTTTCACGATTTTTCAAAAATGGCAGACCTACAAGCTCCTAGCGCGCCACTCGGTGGCACGCTAGGAGCTTGTAGATCTGCTATTTTGCAATAGCTAAATTATAACAATATTTAAAACACCAAAAGGCGTTCCCACCCAGAATGGGTTTAATAATTATAGCGTGCAAAGATATCGCACAATATGGCCGAGAGTCTCTTCAGGTGCTCCGTGAACGTTCCTCCACGAAGTTGTGCTTGAATCCCAGAACACGCGCCGTCCGAAATCGGAGACGAGATAAGACACATGATGAGGAAACTTGATGTCAGGAAAAACAGAACGTCACAGAGGAAGAGAGATGATGGAGGGAGGGAGGGAGGTGAGGTTTGTTTATGAAGCTGTGGACTGGAGTCACGGGGTGTGTGTGTGTGTGTGTGTGTGTGTGTGTACGGGTAGTCGCATGCATGGGCCTCGAGCTTCCAAAACAACGCCTGAACCTCCTACCAATGGAACACTGTGTTCTAGTCTGGAGAAAGGGCCTCTTTTGTGTGTTCTTTTTTTGCGTGCGTGTGCGTGCGCTTGCGTGTACGCACGTGTCCCATCTCATTTCTTAGAGAGCATGTGGGGGCAGGGGACTGACAGACATAATGTTGGGTGAGGGAGGGAGGGACGGAGAGAGAGAGAGAGAGAGAGAGAGAGAGAGTATGTGTATCTTGAAAGAGAGAGAGAGAGGGAGGGAGGGAGGGAGAGAGACGGAGAGGGCTGGTAGTTCTTGGAGCCTTTCAGGAGGAGGGGTTGGCTCAGTGATATTTCCTAGAAAACTCGGTGCACACAGTTCAGTTGTGTGTTGGCTTTCTGCCCTTAGCGTCTATTAAAGACATGAGTGTAGCTAGCGCGCGCGCACACACACACACACACACACACACACACGCACACATATATACAAGGGCCAAGAATGTGTTCCTAATGTCCAGTGCTGGGTCCTCTTTATATTTTTTTTATACATTTAACCCTTATTTTAAATAGTGCACATTTTTACTGAGAATAAAAATACATATTTTGCAAGGAAGACTTGGCCAACTTGGCACCATAAAAGACATCACCCATGACTGTGTCTTGACGTATATACAAATTATACACACACACACACACACACACACAGACACACACACACATCCTGTCTGTGTTTGTGTGTTCTCGTTTGTGCATGCGTGTGTACTTGTGCAGCGTGCTCCTGCCACACCCAAAACAAAATGAAACAAAATATGCAACAACAGACTGTTCCCTCTGTGTCGGCGCCCTGACGCTGACCCAGACTATCTGTCTGACATACTTCATAATCCATCCGCCCTGTTATGCAGTCTGTTATGTAGACTATACTGTACACAAGAGATCCCAACAAAGAACTTGAACTTGAACCTCGAACCTCCTACGAACATGGAATGACTAGTATCACATGTCACGGTCTTACGTCAAACCTTCCCCATCCCCCGACGGTATCCCGAGACCTCGCCAGTTTACCAACTCGCCGCGATTTAGTGCATCTTAGTTTTAACTTCACCTTCATTTAAATTGCATTGAATTTGAGAAGAGAGAGAGAGAGAGAGAGAGGATAGTTGTTTAGAGTTAACATTAGAGAAAGTAGGAGTGTTGAAAGTTGAAACGCCAAAGTACCGAAACAATGTAATTCATTAGTAAACAATTCCTGAAATGGTAGACCCTAATTATCATTGGTATTCACATACTCGCCTTTTAATTATCATCTAGCTGACCATTTACATTGCATTGTACAGCTGACATGTACACACACACACACACACACACACACGCGGTTGGGGTGACATGTACAGACATGTACACACACACACACACACACTCACGCACACACACTGGTATCTTCTCCACCACTCCTATTCCCTAAGAGGGGTCATACCTATGTTCCCTCAGCCCTATGTTCCCTCAGCCCTATGTTCCCTCAGAAGGAGCATTGGTCCGAGGTGCGCTGGGGGTCGGGAGAGGGTGGGTGGTTAGGTTTAGGTGTCTGCCCCGGGGGAGGTTAGGGTTAGGGTGAGGGTTTAAGGTTAGGTTTAGGTGTGCTGCCCCGGGGGAGGTTAGGGTTAGGGTGAGGGTTTGAGGTAGGTTGTCGATCGGACTGTCGGCATATTGACACGGACCCGAGGGAACATAAAGAAACAAGTTTTATATGACCCCATGACCTTCACCAACCATTTCTTATGTGATGTCATTTTAGTGCACATGCAGGATTAGTGTTGATTTGCCTCGGAGATCAAAGTGCTGCCATTCACAAACGACCTAATCGAGCAAGCTTCAAGCAAACAGCATCACCGTCGCATTCAAACCCCTTTAAGAATGACACGCAGTCAAATTGTTAAATGGTTTATAAATGGAACTGTGAGAGTGTGTGTCTGTGTGTGTGTGTGTGTGTGTGTGTCTGTCTGTGTGTGTGTGTCTCTCTATGTGTGTGTCTGTCTGTCTGTGTGTGTGTGTGTCTGTCTGTCTGTGTGCGTGCTGTGTCCATGAAGCCTTCATGGTGACAAGTGGAATATATATATTTATAGCGTTTCTGTTGTGAAATACTTTTTTTCTTTTTTTTTACTCTGGCTGTGATTGGCGGTATGCCAGTCAAGCCAAGTCCAAAGTCCTGTTGATTTGGCACAGTTATATAACGGGTGGCTGGTGTGTGAATGCTGTGTACTGTGATGCTAACCTCTGGTGTGTGAATGCTGTGTACTGTGATGCTAACCTCTGGTGTGTGAATGCTGTGTACTGTGATGCTAACCTCTGGTGTGTGAATGCTGTGTACTGTGATGCTAACCTCTGGTGTGTGAATGCTGTGTACTGTGATGCTAACCTCTGGTGTGTGAATGCTGTGTACTGTGATGCTAACCTCTGGTGTGTGAATGCTGTGTACTGTGATGCTAACCTCTGGTGTGTGAATGCTGTGTACTGTGATGCTAACCTCTGGTGTGTGAATGCTGTGTACTGTGATGCTAACCTCTGGTGTGTGAATGCTGTGTACTGTGATGCTAACCTCTGGTGTGTGAATGCTGTGTACTGTGATGCTAACCTCTGGTGTGTGAATGCTGTGTACTGTGATGCTAACCTCTGGTGTGTGAATGCTGTGTACTGTGATGCTAACCTCTGGTGTGTGAATGCTGTGTACTGTGATGCTAACCTCTGGTGTGTGAATGCTGTGTACTGTGATGCTAACCTCTGGTGTGTGAATGCTGTGTACTGTGATGCTAACCTCTGGTGTGTGAATGCTGTGTACTGTGATGCTAACCTCTGGTGTGTGAATGCTGTGTACTGTGATGCTAACCTCTGGTGTGTGAATGCTGTGTACTGTGATGCTAACCTCTGGTGTGTGAATGCTGTGTACTGTGATGCTAACCTCTGGTGTGTGAATGCTGTGTACTGTGATGCTAACCTCTGGTGTGTGAATGCTGTGTACTGTGATGCTAACCTCTGGTGTGTGAATGCTGTGTACTGTGATGCTAACCTCTGGTGTGTGAATGCTGTGTACTGTGATGCTAACCTCTGGTGTGTGAATGCTGTGTACTGTGATGCTAACCTCTGGTGTGTGAATGCTGTGTACTGTGATGCTAACCTCTGGTGTGTGAATGCTGTGTACTGTGATGCTAACCTCTGGTGTGTGAATGCTGTGTACTGTGATGCTAACCTCTGGTGTGTGAATGCTGTGTACTGTGATGCTAACCTCTGGTGTGTGAATGCTGTGTACTGTGATGCTAACCTCTGGTGTGTGAATGCTGTGTACTGTGATGCTAACCTCTGGTGTGTGAATGCTGTGTACTGTGATGCTAACCTCTGCGTGAGTTAAGCCAACGTTCTTCTCTCTCTCATGTACAGTAAACAGTTCTAGTGGCGTTACCTTCGCACCTGCTCCACTTCTGCTGAGCCCTACTGTATACACAAAGAAGGGCCTGTATGCTCGTTGTACCACCTGCCTCTCAAAGAAATGCTTCTCGTGCTTATGCAGTTAGAGAGCAACCAATCCAAATGTGACCAGATTTGACGGAGATCCTGCCATCGTGCAAATTCCAGAAAAACCTTTTTTCAGCTTCCAAAATGAGTTAATAGCACATACTGTACTAGAGCATGTCTGAAATAAATGTGAGAGCCGAAATCAACATGTAAATATGAAATAAATGCTTAAACATGTAGCTATAGGTGTAATGTTAGAGACCACAGAAGACATGTAAATATGAAATAAATGCTTAAACATGTAGCTATAGGTGTAATGTTAGAGACCACAGAAGACATGTAAATATGAAATAAATGCTTAAACATGTAGCTATAGGTGTAATGTTAGAGACCACAGAAGACATGTAAATATGAAATAAATGCTTAAACATGTAGCTATAGGTGTAATGTTAGAGACCACAGAAGACATGTAAATATGAAATAAATGCTTAAACATGTAGCTATAGGTGTAATGTTAGAGACCACAGAAGACATGTAAATATGAAATAAATGCTTAAACATGTAGCTAGGTGTAATGTTAGAGACCCACAGAAAACATGTAAATATGAAATAAATGCTTAAACATGTAGCTAGGTGTAATGTTAGAGACCACAGAAGACATGTAAATATGAAATAAATGCTTAAACATGTAGCTATAGGTGTAATGTTAGAGACCACAGAAGTGAACCTTTCAAGCCTGTTTTCTCAACTCGCTGTTTTCTGCCAGACATTACTCTATCTATAAGCCATATCTCCAAAACCGGCGGGTCAAACTGAACAACCAATATGTCAATTTGAAGCTATGATTCCCTGCTTGCATAATTATATGACATGACAAAAACGAAAATTAAATTCCAATGGCAGTCACTCGGTCAAATTAGGTCACAAATGATCCACCACGGAGGAGCACAACAACAAGTCCCATAAATAAACCCCACTGACTGACATAGCCCTGTTTTCTCCCCCTGGTTGGGTATTATTCAGTTCTTACTAGAAGTATACACGGGGGTGTGCTTGCATTTCTCAGCAGTGAATTGTTTTTTCTTCTTCAGATAAGTCAGTATTGGAGAGAGAGAGACAGGAAACCGAAAGGCAGAAAAATACAAGGCATTCAAGAAAAGTTGGATTCAACAAAGCTGAATCCTTTATGCTTGCAAAAGGGGGGGGGGGTCTGTGTGTGTTTGTGTGTGGGAGGGGGGGGGGCATCTGACACAACTAATATCTCGTGGCTCCAGTCTGACCCGTGACGACTTTTCCCTTCCCCCCACATTGGACTGCTGAACACATCTCTCTTATGTAATCGCTCTCTCACTGACCCCCCCCCCCCCACACACACACACACACACACACGCACACTCTCCGAGTGGATAATGGCAGGCCGTGCTTTCAGCTTGCCCATCCCCCCATAATAACCAGCAGCAAACCCAAAGCATCACAGTGTACTGTATACTGGCAGCTCATCGATTCCCAGTACATCCCATTACTTGCCCCTTCCTTCCTACCTACCTTCCAGCGATGGGGATTGAACCTTAGAGTATATATGAATAGAGAAGACACCCGAGTTCTCCTCCCATCCACTTGCATTAAGTTGCTCAAAAGCGCATGAGGCGATTTCACTCCTCCTTCCGTGTAGGAACAGAGTGCATTCTGGGATGGATTTGCCTCAAACACATGAACGCGCTGCCGTTGACTATATCATTGTGCCGTTTGTGCGCGTTCACGTATGAAACATTCGTTCACGTGTCATGGCCTCAAACACATGGACGTGCGCAATGATAGTCAACGGAGCAGCGCTGGCTCGAGCTGCAATGACACATTTGGCCACTATGTCCATTTCGCCTCAGGGTTTCCTCCGGGTGCCTTCTCTATTCATATATACTCTAAGGATTGGACAGGATGGAGCTGCTTTAATACTAGCCAATGAGTGGAGCTGGTTGGTTCAGTCGCCTCGTCGTGGACCTATGGGGTAACGGGGTGTGGTCACATGACGGGAAACGGGCGTTTTGGTCGTGCCTGTCAAACTGCTGTACTACAAACAGAAGCCCTTTACAATGCACTGTTGTTACTGGTGATAATAATATAATAATATGTTGTGTACTGGACATAAATAAGTTCTCTCCGTGGTGATATTAGATTATAGAACATTATGAATCTTAGAAGTTATGATTTTTTAGAAGTCAAAGATGGTAAAGCAGCGAGAAAATAAGCAAAAACAATGCACTCAATCAAGTAGGTTATCATTCATTTAAGACAGGACCTATGATATCTCGGGTGTAGCGTATGTGTGATGAGTCAGAGTTAGTGAGTTACTGTCCAGGGGCATGCTGGGACATGTAGTTCGTCCTCTACAGGTGTAGGTGTGCTATGTGGCCTTGAATGATGCACATGGTGTGGTACCTGATCTGACTGCCACAGATACCTCAACTTGACACTTCACACACAGACACACACAACATGCGCGTACTACAGTATACACCTATACGGTATAATGTATCTGTGCTGAGACACACACACACACACACACACACACACACACACACACACACACACACACACACACACACACACCTTACAGTCCTACATAAGGGAACCTAGTCAGACCTGCTAGCTGAGATATGCACTCAGTGTGACATTGATGGCCTGCTGCTCACCACCATACAGATACTATGTTTCCAATTCCTTGGGGGTGTTTTTTTCTCTCATAATGATTCATTTGCATTTAAATGTATGTCAAGACATGACTACACAACACACAGAATGACAAGACATGACTACAACACACAGAATGACAAGACATGACTACACAACACACAGAATGACAAGACATGACTACAACACACAGAATGACAAGACATGACTACAACACACAGAATGACAAGACATGACTACAACACACAGAATGACAAGACATGACTACAACACACAGAATGACAAGACATGACTACAACACACAGAATGACAAGACATGACTACATAACACACAGAATGACAAGACATGACTACAACACACAGAATGACAAGACATGACTACATAACACACAGAATGACAAGACATGACTACAACACACAGAATGTCAAGACATGACTACAACACACAGAATGACAAGACATGACTACATAACACACAGAATGACAAGACATGACTACAACACACAGAATGACAAGACATGACTACATAACACACAGAATGACAAGACATGACTACATAACACACAGAATGCGAATACCGGTATTTTGCGTGGCTATAAAGCAACGTACATTTAAAAAAAAAAATCAGAACGAGGTCTGTCTTTTGCCGTGAATAAATAGCAACTTGTATGAAGCATATAAAACACACTGTACCAGCATATAAAACACACTGTACCAGCATATAAAACACACTGTACCAGCATATAAAACACACTGTACCAGCATATAAAACACACTGTACCAGCATATAAAACACACTGTACCAGCATATAAAACACACTGTACCAGCATATAAAACACACTGTACCAGCATATAAAACACACTGTACCAGCATATAAAACACACTGTACCAGCATATAAAACACACTGTACCAGCATATAAAACACACTGTACCAGCATATAAAACACACTGTACCAGCATATAAAACACACTGTACCAGCATATAAAACACACTGTACCAGCATATAAAACACACTGTACCAGCATATAAAACACACTGTACCAGCATATAAAACACACTGTACCAGCATATAAAACACACTGTACCAGCATATAAAACACACTGTACCAGCATATAAAACACACTGTACCAGCATATAAAACACACTGTACCAGCATATAAAACACACTGTACCAGCATATAAAACACACTGTACCAGCATATAAAACACACTGTACCAGCATATAAAACACACTGTACCAGCATATAAAACACACTGTACCAGCATATAAAACACACTGTACCAGCATATAAAACACACTGTACCAGCATATAAAACACACTGTACCAGCATATAAAACACACTGTACCAGCATATAAAACACACTGTACCAGCATATAAAACACACTGTACCAGCATATAAAACACACTGTACCAGCATATAAAACACACTGTACCAGCATATAAAACACACTGTACCAGCATATAAAACACACTGTACCAGCATATAAAACACACTGTACCAGCATATAAAACACACTGTACCAGCATATAAAACACACTGTACCAGCATATAAAACACACTGTACCAGCATATAAAACACACTGTACCAGCATATAAAACACACTGTACCAGCATATAAAACACACTGTACCAGCATATAAAACACACTGTACCAGCATATAAAACACACTGTACCAGCATATAAAACACACTGTACCAGCATATAAAACACACTGTACCAGCATATAAAACACACTGTACCAGCATATAAAACACACTGTACCAGCATATAAAACACACTGTACCAGCATATAAAACACACTGTACCAGCATATAAAACACACTGTACCAGCATATAAAACACACTGTACCAGCATATAAAACACACTGTACCAGCATATAAAACACTCTCTATTTTCCCAGTTTCCAAATACAACCCCCCCCCCACCACCACCACCACACATACACACTATTTTCTAAGAACTCTGTTCTCTGAAAGAATGTTTCCAATTCCTTGGGGGTGTTTTTTTTCTCATAATGATTCATTTGCATTTAAATGTATGTCAAGACATGACTACAACACACAGAATGCAAATACCGGTATTTTGCGTGGCTATAAAGCCACGTACATTTTATTTATTTTTTAATTCAGAACGAGGTCTGTCTTTTGCCGTGAATAAATAGCAACTTGTATGAAAGAAGCATCACCTACACACGCATATGATGTTCGTTTAATTCCCACGCACGCACGCATTGAAGCAAGTAGCATGTGCTTGTATAACTTGGCTTTGTTCCAGCGTCTTGACAAGGTAATGGTATACCTGTCACTGTTGTCACGTGGCCATGATTCTCTGCATCCCCAGTACTCTGAATACTCACATACCAAAAGAAAGTCACAAACAAACAAACAAACAGGCTTCTTCTGGCACTGAAATATCGTCGTTGCGACATTGCGTTGGATTTCAGAATGACCGTTTTTGGTCGTTTCCTGACTGCGGTTTGAGCTGCAGGGTCGGTTCCTGTTTTTGGTTGGCGGCGGGGTGGATGTGAGACGTTTGTATGTATGTGATTAACCCATTCTGACCTGAGATCAGATTCTAAAAATGTCTGTTTGAAAATGACAGTTTTTCTGAAAAAGCTATGTTTCTATGTCAGTCGTTTTTTTTCGATTAAAAAAAAATAGCAGACCTACAAGCTCGTAGCGCGCCACTCGGTGGCGCGCTACGAGCTTGTAGATCTGCTATTTTTAAATGGCTAAAGCATAACGTAATGCTAACACCAAAAGGGGTTCCTGCCTAAAATGTGATTAATGGACTCCTAACTGATTCTGTGCTCTGTTTCTCTTCCAGGAAACCCCTAACTCCGTGTTCCTGGTCATGGAGGTGAGTGCGCGCAGGGCTTATTATGAAAACACACGTGCAGTCAGACATATTAGATGTTCTTCTCAGTCTCCCTTTGATGCATGACCGTGTGTTTTACCGTCCTGCTTGTCTCACGGAGGAGGAGGACAGTGTCTGTCTTCTCCTGTCTCACGCTCGCTCCCCATTCCCTTTCTTATAGTGTTCACAACTGTAATGTCTCCCCTCCATGGCACTGTAATGTCTCCCCTCCATGGCACTGTAATGTCTCCCCTCCATGGCACTGTAATGTCTCCCCTCCATGGCACTGTAATGTCTCCCCTCCATGGCACTGTAATGTCTCCCCTCCATGGCACTGTAATGTCTCCCCTCCATGGCACTGTAATGTCTCCCCTCCATGGCACTGTAATGTCTCCCCTCCATGGCACTGTAATGTCTCCCCTCCATGGCACTGTAATGTCTCCCCTCCATGGCACTGTAATGTCTCCCCTCCATGGCACGACAGCTCTCCTGCTTTCCTTTTCTTCTAAAAGCTCCCAGACACACTCTCTCTCCGTCTCCCTTTTGTTTCTGCCATATAGTTTCACAACACCACAAACTGCCTGCAGCATATACTGTAAAACACACTGTACCAGCATATAAAACACACTGTACCAGCTTCATATAAAACACACTGTATCAGCTTCATATAAAACACACTGTACCAGCTTCATATAAAACACACTGTATCAGCTTCATATAAAACACACTGTACCAGCTTCATATAAAACACACTGTACCAGCTTCATATAAAACACACTGTACCAGCATATAAAACACACTGTACCAGCATATAAAACACACTGTACCAGCTTCTCTAGTTTCCCAGTTTCCAAATACAACCCCCCCCCCACCACCACCACCACCACCACCACACACATACACACTATTTTCTAAGAACTCTGTTCTCTGAAAGCAATGCCTAGATGTTTGTTTGACCTAATCTTACATATTGCTTCACTACATATTAATATCTCAACCCTGCTCTCTCTCTCTCTCTCTCTCTCTCTCTCTCTCTCTCTCTCTCTCACACACGCGCAACACGCCAGCTGTTGATAATATAACCCGTGTGTGGACCTGTGTACGTGTGTGGGCACGCGTGTGCCATGTGACCATGTTGCCTGCCCTTGACCCAGAGTTGTGTTATTGTGCTTGACATTGTCCATTGTTTTCATGCGAGCCTCCACAAATGAGTGTCTCAACCAGTGGGTTTGGACCTAAGCAGGGACTGGAAGAGGGGGGGGGGGGGGGGACCATGTCACGGAGTGCGGTAGTCACTGGTAGAACGTTTCCACACCTGAGCACATATACGACATTTACTTAAATTCCTTGTTTTCAACAAAACTGTTGGCAAGCGAATCAAGCTGGAGTTGGGCATGTCGTTATTATGTCCATTCAAGACCAGCCTTCCTTTCCCCCCCGGCTGGTATTTCAATCAATTTCAGGAAACCTTTATTTTAAGCCTTTGGCAAGCTTCACAATGACACCAAGCTAAGAATAAAACGTCCAACCTATACTAATGTAAGAGTTTAAAGGGAAGGGGAGTGTTTTATAGCAGTATTTTATACTTAAAACATTGCCTAAAATATCTATAAGCTCACATCATGTGATGCATTGGCTAATTTAGCTATATATATATATATATAAAAAAAAACATTTGTTTTGAGGTTAAAAAGGGTTCAAATGCATCCTGGAAAGACAAATAATAACATATTAGTCATGAGGTCCACAGCTGTTTTTATTTTATTTGATTGATTTGCTTGTTGAGATGACTCAAGGTCAACAATGTATCAGTAAGTAAAGTAGTACATTGTGACGAATACAAAAAGTGTTTTGGCCTCAGACTTTGATTGATTGATTGAAATATTTATTAACAGTTTGTAGAATTACAGTAACATTTCAAGCACAAACTCAATACAAAGACTGTTAACTGTGAGTGGACGACCCAATTAAGCGTTACACTTGTTTACAACAGGGTCCACATTGTTCAATTCATCAAAACATTTAGAGACGTACAAATAGACACTTCTATGTAGTTAAAGAACAGAACAGGAATTCATCATATAGGAAGCAAAAAGGGAAAAGATACATATACAGTGAGGGGAAAAGGGTGGGGATTCAGATTTTACAGGGGCCAGTTTCGAATTGCAGCCGTCCGTAGGTGCCCTTTGAGAGCGGTTTTGAAGGAGTCAAGGGATTCACATGTCTTAATGACTGTTGGTAGGGCGTTCCACATTTTGGTGGCATAGGAGCGAAAATAATTTAGTCCCTTGTTTGCCTTAAACCAATTTTTATACTAGAGTTTACCTGAGCAACATGGAGCACACACCAAGGAGAGAACGTACAACGAGACATGGAGGTTGTTAGAGGACACTCTTAAAGGAGAATTCCATGCTAGAATGCTTTCTTATCTTTCTTACCTTTCTTTGTAAGAAAGAGGTCCAGGTGTTTTTTTTGTGCAAAAACTCCTTATTGGCTATTTTCCCTACCATAAGCCCTCAATGAATTGCATTGCATTGAATGGGAATTGAATGGGGCTATGGGGGGTTATGCTAGTTCGCTTATTTCCATCGAAAGAAGTAGTAAAGTGTGCCGCTTGGGATATTATTTACATTATGAAGAGAGGATATATACAAAGAAATTATAATTTTTAGCGATGGAAATAAGCGAATTAGCACAACACCCCATAGCCCCATTCAATTCAATGCAATTCATTTAGGGCTTATGGTAGGGGAAATAGCCAATAAGGAGCTTTTGCACAAAATAACACCTGGACCTCTTTGGTGGGGATGTAACGACTACAAAGAAAGGTAAGAAAGCCTTTTAGTATGGAATTCTCCTTTAAGTAACACAGATAATGGTCTGGGCCCGTGGCCCAGCGGTCCAGGCACCTCGGCTGGTAATCCAGTCCGGCAGTGTGCCGCGGGTTCGACTCCCGAACCCGACGGCCTTTACTGCATGTCAAGGTCACCCCCCCCCCATCTCTCTCTCTCTCTCCAATTCCTGTCGGCATATACTTACTGTCTGTCCCTACATTAAAACAATGTGTGAACTGTGTGGCGCTATACAAAAAAAAGACTGTTTCTTTATTTGAACAAGATAATACATTTCTGGTCAACATTGAAGGGTACATTTATGTTCTGGAATGTTGTGATATAGCAGGCAGCGATATGAACTCTAATCAAGTGAATAAAGTAAACTTTAAGTTAGGAACCATTTTGGGACTGTTACCTTTTTGGGACAGGCGTTTGATACCCCCCTCCCCCGAGCTTAGTATACCCTGATCTGCAGCCCCTAATGTCTGTACATTAAGCCAGGCCTGGCTACAGTATGAGGCAAGCCTTCACCATTTGTGAGTCAATTTTAGCCAGCGTATTACCGAAATTCTCTCTCTCTCTCTCTCTCTGCACTCTCCCCATCCTTCTTTTCATGTAGTCTCTCTCCTCTCAGAGGTTGTCAGGAATGATAAAGCCATGATGCACATCCTTTTGTTAGACTCGAGTAATTGATGAACGTGGCATTATATTGTACACAGACACATGGAGACATACGTAATGCATGCACACATACACGCACGCACACACGTCACACACACACACACACACACGTCACACAAACACACACACACACACACACACACACACACACACACACGTCACACACACACGTGCACACACGAACACATTGTACATGCGCCCTCAAACACAACATTTGCTGCCGGCATGATCTGGTTAATCCCGTGTGCTTCTGGTCACACGCGGTGTTCCTGACGGGATCAATGAGAGTGATTACGTTGTGTTTCCTCCTCCTCAGTACTGCAACGGCGGAGATCTGGCGGACTATTTGCAAGGTAAGCATCACGCTAATCTCTCTCCGCTCACACACAGAGGGGATGATTATGCCATCACAACACAGTTACCAACGCCACAGAGCACAAATGGCCTTAAAGTTCTGACTGGGGCTATTATGAGAGGACTGCGTGGGAATGTATGTATGTGTGTGTGTGTGTGTGTGTGTGTGTGATTCTTTCATATTCTGTCTCTGTGTGTGTGTGTGGGGGGGGGGGGGGGGGGGGGGGCTGGGAGTGCAGAGGGACACTGACCGAGAAAATGAGTTTGTGTGTGATGATGATGGGTAACATGCATAAAGACTAGTGTTTGTGGGATCGGAGGTGGAAAGAATGAGTGCTTGTGTGTGTGTGTGTGACTGTGTGTGTGACTGTGTGCGTGTGTGTGCGTGTGTGTGTGTGCGTGTGTGTGCGTGTGTGCTGTGAAGGCTTGTGGGTAGGAATCGCCATCGTTGTGTACAACAAAGCCATGGTTCTCTGGCACACAACAGTGACGCCACCATGACGACTGCTAAAAGGTTAACGGTCGATGATGTCCCCCCCCCTTGTCTCAGAGTGCTGACACACACGTTATAGCTTCACTCTCAGTAAATGTCCGCTACTACACATCCGGCACGTCAGCTTTTTATATAGTAGTAAAGTAAGCGTTGCCAACGCATGAGGCTCATAGGGGGCAGGAGCCTATTCTCCTGTTTCCTTATAGCGTGAGGCAGCTTGATGTACAAGTACACCCCCTGGACATGACGCTAGTAGTATGTCACAAGGACTGATGCCCCCCAATCCAACTCTTGAGCGCCAAGCAGAGAGGTATGATCCGGCCGGGGATCGAACTCCCGACACTCAAACCACAAGGCCACTGAGCTGGTTAATATATATGTATATGTATATGTATATATATATTATAATAATAATATATATCTCTGCTTTCGGGAGGAAACCTCATACCGGTAACTCCAAAATGTTCATTTTTCAGGAAATTAAGAAAACCATGTATTCTTTAAAACAAAGCAATACCGCCTCATCAAAGTTGGTGTTGTAACTTTAGATATTGTCAATTACTTCCACGAGAAGAGGGGGAGAGGTGGTGGAGTTAGTTGCTTTAGCAGACATTTTGAGGGTCCAATGGAGTTGAGAGGTTTTGTCCAAAGCACTTTTTACTACTTTCCATTGGTTCAATAATTTCGAAACGACATACAGACCGTAAAGGGTGGTCACTCATTTATGCCAAAAAAATATATATCAAAAACCTCAAAAATGTAGTTATGAGGTTTCCTCCTGACAGATTATAATATAGTAGTAGGCAGTCCAAAACTATTTTTATTATTATTATTGTTTTATTTATTATTATTGGGACAAAAGATAAGAAAGCTTTGAGGACAGTTGTGAAGGCACGCTCAGCATGGCACCACCAGAGTTGGTTTAAAGGGCAACTTCGTGCTATTGTGATGAGCATTATAATTATGAAACTCTGGTGTCGGCTGGTGTAATTCTGCCAGTGCCTACTAGACTTCGAGACACAGACCACATTGGGAAACGGTCTGATTTCCAAATTGTGTCCTTTTCACAATATAGACTGTCTACAAAGAGGTTACTTTGCTTTTCTTATCATCAGACACCATCCCAGCCAGGTTGCTCTACTTGGCAGTCGCTATGCTGAGACAGTTATCTACTATAATGAATCTATTGATGTGGATGAGATCGTCCTAAACGGAACCCTCCAAAATGTATGAAAATTGCAGCATGCATTTTCTAAATTCCTTTTAAAATGATCCCTGGCCAAATGAGACTATGCCTCAGTACATTCATAACTGCCCCATATAACTAAAATCCTTCAATATTTTATTTATTTTAGAAATACTTCATCTTTTTACTCAAGCGGGACAATTTGCCCATAGCAAGTTGACGGTGTGATTTGGCCATGTGTGGTCTAGCCCCATGGAATGTACGGAATGCATGGTATTGTATTAAGGCTTATATTGGCCAGGGATCCTTTTTAATTACTGCTGTCCTCAGTGTCCTACGAAGCCATCGATTTGCAATAATGGCGCGACTGACGTCTCTCTTATCGCAATCACTTGCGCAAGATAACTGACCCACTTCTGGTCATGATTTCAGTCGAGGGCCATAAAAACTTATTTACAGTTGTGAAATGAAACACTGGGGTCAAAGAGGAAACGTGAAAGGTATACTTCACGTCCCACTAATCACAACATGCGTGCATCCGGTGCTTCTGAGCTAATTGGAGCCACGAGAAAGTCCTTTTGATTGGCTCCTTATCAAAGGGGGGGGGGGGGGGGTTGCTTTCTACCCATAATGCATCACTGTGGGGCCACGGTACACTGTGTATATGCTGATTTGTGTACTAAAGCAGCCACGCGAGCACAAACACAGGAACACTTGGGGTTTTTTTGTGTGGCATAAATCAGTGCTATTGATTGAATATGTAGTCTCTTCTGTCCTGCAGCCAAGGGGACGTTGAGAGAGGACACTCTCAGGGTGTTAATAATCTTTCTCCCCTCTTCTGTCCTGCAGCCAAGGGGACGTTGAGAGAGGACACTCTCAGGGTGTTCCTGCAGCAGATATCGGCGGCCATGCGCATCCTCAACAGCAAAGGAATCATCCACCGCGACCTGAAGCCTCAGAACATCCTGCTGTCCTACGTGGGCCGCAGGAAGGCCGGCATCAGTGGCATCCGCATCAAAATAGGTGACTCAAAAAGGCCAAACCCAAAGCTCCCTGTGAAATGTGTGCTGAAACTATTTTGTAATGGTGTGTGTAGCCTATTTATGCGTTTAATCTGACCTACAAATCGATGTATTTCAATCGGTGGGAACTCAAAAATAGTTCTTTTATTTTTTAATGTTCTGATAGGATCATGAACTTCAAGAAATGAATGCCGTATTAACCCATTTTGACCTGAGATCAGATTCTAAAAATCTCTTCTACATCCTGACAGTTTTCTGAAAAAGCTTTCTAGTTTCTATGTCAGTCGTTCTTTGATTTTTCAATAGCTAAAGCATAGCATAATGCTAACACCAAAAGGGGTTCCCGCCCCAAAATGGGTTAATGGTCAACGGAAAACTGTTTCAATATACACTAGAGTGACTAGACTATGATTATCTAACAATCTTAAACCAGTTGTCCTTTGGTGATACATTATGTTTGTATATACTGTATTATACAACTAACTATCATGTACAAATACTGTGCAGTATTTCACAACCTGTCCAGTGTTACACAAGGACCATATATAACAGGCCCCTATAGTTTACAACATCAATGGTCAAGTTCAAGGTCAGTTCTCGCTTGTTTGGAAAGGCACAATGGTAGCCATACTTACTTATTTCTAGCTCTTTTTTTTGCTGCATGTGAGTGAGTGACTATATTTCATGGATTGTTCCATTGTTTCTAGTCCCTTTTCCTTGGGAGTGGCGATAGACTCAAAGATAAACAATAGCGGAGTTGTTGCTATTAATAACATTGAGGTGCTGACGGTCTGGTTTTCCATGTGTCTGCTCCTCTCCATGTGTCTGCTCCTCTCCAGCTGACTTTGGTTTCGCACGATACCTGCAGAGCAACATGATGGCGGCCACACTGTGCGGGTCACCCATGTACATGGTAAACCTGTGTGTGTGTGTGTGTGTGTGTGTGTGTGTGTGTGTGTGTGTGTGTGTGTGTGTGTGTGTGTGTGCGTGCGTGTGTGTGTCATAATCATTGGCGATGTCTATGGTTCAATGCATTTCTTTTTTTGTTACTGTTAAATGTACAGTGAAACAAAATATTATTATTTTTATTCAGGGTCACATGAGTACAGGACAGAACACAACCTGTGCATCATTCTGTACAATTCCTGGCATTGTGTGTCTGACTCACGGGTGCAGTACTTAGTTTTAGGCAGTTTTTGGTTTAGACCAGTCATTAGTCCTATACAACTACAACCTATCTCAAACCCTCACCCTAAACCTATAACCTCCCACGGGAGGCAGCACACCTAAACTTATATAACCTTAACGCATGTCTAACCAATGACTAGTCTAAACTAAGTATGCACCCCCTTACTCACACGTCACACGCAATACAGCAACAACACGTCTCCACTCTCAAAGTATTTCCGTACTCTCAAATAGCAGTGTGCTACTGCATACACATGGCTGTGCTACTGCATACACATGGCTGCTTGCTGGAATTTGAACTCCTGACTCCTTACTTTCCTCTCCAGGCCCCAGAGGTCATCATGTCTCAGAATTATGATGCCAAGGCAGACCTGTGGAGCATAGGAACAGTCATCTATCAGTGTCTGGTCGGCAAGCCACCCTTCCAGGTTGGTACTGTTGTGTGTGTGTTTGTGTGCGTGCGTGTGTGCGTGCGTGCACGCGCGTTATCCCGTGCGTGCGTGCGTGAATTTGCTTAACCCCTCGATGCTTTGTCTTGCATTTACGCATACTGCATGTGGGTGCATATTCTAATACCTTTGCGCCATTTGCAGGCCAACAGTCCACAAGACCTGAGGATGTTTTATGAGAAAAACAAGAACCTACAACCTATGTAAGTCTCAGAAAATACACACGTTGTTGTAGCTTTAGGACAGGGACTTTAAATACACACGTTGTAGCTTTAGGACAGGTACTTTTACCTTGAGGTGACTGAAAAGCCACACTGTGCAGCTCTCAATGAAAGTGAGAATGAAACCATAAATCATAAATGCACCCACTCATGTTCTCAATCATGCCGCGATTAATTTACCCAGCATCCCACGGGAGACGTCCTCGCAACTCAGCGACCTGCTGACGGGACTCCTGCAGAGGAACCAGAAAGACCGAATGGACTTTGGTGAGCACAAAATTATTCCCTAAAGGTTTGGTGATGAACTCAGAATGACCAATTATTACCAAAGGAACACGTGCAGGCAGGGGTTCGTTTGTTTGTTTGTTCCTGTCGGTTCTGCAGTCTAGATGAGTTTATGTGAAGCAAACTTTATGTGCTTCAAGGTTTGGTTCTTTTTACTTGTAGAGGTTGCCCTCGTTGTTTTTGTTTTTTTGCACTTTAGTATAGAGTTTGGTGCTTATACTGTTGCTGAATAAAGCTGCGTTTAGACTTGGATGGTTTGAGCGGCGCGATTACATACAAAGTCAATAGTGGCGCGAACGGGCGCAGCACAAAAGAGACGAACCGAGGTGAATATATATATATATATATATATTCAGGTCTGAATGCAGCTTTACAGTGCGGTTTGTGCCTGTTGTTGGTCTAGAGACAATTACTCATAATGAAGTCACCATGGTGCTCTAACAAATGCTCTTCTTACACAACACAAAACTCCTGACAAATACGGGTTTATTGGCGAAAAAAAGTTAAACCATGACTGCAAATGACACACACACACACACACACACACACACACACACACACACACACACACACACACACACACACACACACACACACACACACACACACGCGCGCGCGCGCGCGCGCGCGCACACACACACACACACACACACACACCACGGGTTGATTTACCACTTCTGCAGCATTTCATCATTCTAATTTTCTAATTTTATTCCCAACTGTGCAGATGCATTTTTCAGCCATTCTTTCCTGGAGCCATCGTCCGCCATCAAAAAATGTAAGGACAACGTTAAAAACACATTCTTGCTGTATGTAATAAAAGTGATAGCTTTAAGATGTTATATTTCACGTCTTGCTTGTTGACTACCGACTACTTAGAGATACATTTTAACCATTTGATTTAAACAGATGCTAGTTTCTATTGTTGTTAGTCATAAATAAGTGAAGTGTATTTGTTAAGCTGACTGAAGTGCGGTACAAAAGGTCATTAGAGTAAAAAACTAAATAGAGAAATCACACATTGTGTTATGATCTGTACAGGCGCTAGGTTTCTGTTCTGTCATAGTTTCTTTGTACGGAAGGAGGTAGGGTACCATTCTTTTGGTAAAGGATGACTTTGTTGAAAAAGAACGACAAGTTTAGATCTTAACCCATTTTGGGGCGGGATCAACCCCTTTTGGTGTTAAATAGCAGATCTACAAGCTCATCGCGCGCCACCGAGTGGCCCGCTACGAGCTTGTAGGTCTGCTATTTTTGAAAAATCGAAGAACGACTGACATTCGAAGCAGCTTTTTCAGAAAACTGTCAGGATGTAGAAGACATTTTTAGAATCTGATCTCAGGTCAGGTCAGTATGACCGCTTTATTGGCCCTGCACCCACTGTCGAGGTGCGTGTAGATAAGTATGCTCTGAAATTGTTTTGTCTTTGTACAACATATTTGTTTTCTTAGCACTTTATTTACTCAAACACACACCACACACATAAGGTTGTTGGTTGACAAAGGTTCATGTCACTCGGACCTTCGCGTTGACCGTAAGGGTCAGTGACTTACAAAGAAAGTAAGAATCCACAACCACACAGAAATGAAATGATCAGGCAAAGAAATCAAAGTCTGCAATTGTTTAATCCACTTTAACAATCAGGAGATCAATCATTGTGACATCAACGACGTGTCACAATGCAGCGACACGTTGAGACCTGGCTGCTATTTCACCTTTTTTAATTTAAGAAAGAAATATAATATTTATTGAATTTGCACAACATGGGAACGCCATGATTAATATGGTTAGTAACCCGGCATGGATCAGGGCAGAGTATCCGGATCCAGGGAATCAGACCGGAAGGTACACTCTCAGAGTAAAATTAACATTGACTTTACAATATAAATCGGGGTCCCAGAGATAGAAATGCCATTCAATGGAGGTCCTTGACATGAAAAAGTTTGGGAACCAATATTATTATTGCAAAAAAAAACAACAAGTGAACTAATGAGGTAATAATGCAGGTGGGGAAATGGGCAGGGAAACCCAGGTGAGGGGAATGAGGCGATTAGTGTCCATGAAAACAAATTGAAACAAAGGAATGTGTAAAAAGTCAAATTTTTTAATATCTTTTTTTATCCCATGATTTTGTAACCCATTTTTCACCCCTGTGTCAATCGTCTAATGTGATCCTGGTCTCTACACACCCTCCACCAACCTAGTCCCCATATATGGGGGACAAGGGGAGACCAACCTAGTCCCCATATATGGGGGACAAGGGGAGAGCAACGGACTTGAACTCATGCTTCCTTCATGCCTGAGTGTCCAAGTTGCTCCTTTACAACCTGACAGGGGGGAGTTTCCCTGGTTGGACGTATAGCGCGTGGAAGGAACACGTTATTCCAACCAGTTCCTTTCCCCTCCATCAGGCGCCCCGGCTGGCCAGGGGGAGGCAGTTTAGTGACCAGGATTAAAAATAAATTAAAAAAGTCAACATTTTAATGTCAAATGAATTGTGTTCTTTCCCACCCAGCGTGTCCTGTCCCTGTCCCAAGCTCTTCCAACCCAGTGACAGACGGTTCACCCTGTGTCCGCTACAACTCCCCTCCTGTGAGTTCAAAACACAACAAAAAACCACCTTCAAACTTGTCTTTTGCATGCACAGCTGTTTTTCTGTGTTCTGTGTGCATTTCATATTATTCCGTGCATTCACACTAGAATAACAAGAGGAATAAGCATTGATTTGATGTATTTTGAATTTTTTTTAAATATAGGTCTGTGTTCGTATCTCAGATTGGAGTGGAAATGAATTTCCCAGGATGTGATTTCTCTTCGCAACAAGATGATTGCATTAGTTTGACAGGCATATCTGCTGCGTCTGGTCTCTTAACCCATTCTGACCTGAGATCAGATTCATACGATTCATACAAGCTCGTAGTGCGCCACTCGGTGGCGCGCTATGAGCTTGTAGATCTGCTATTTTTCAATAGCTAAAGCACGACATGATGCTAACATCAAAATGGGTTCCCGTTCAGAATGGGTTAATTGCATTGTCCGCTGCACTGCAGTCCCTATAGGACCTAATCCTCTCCTTCTCCTCCTTGCTCCTTGCTCCGTCCTCTCTCTCTCTCTCTCTCTCTCTCTCTCTCTCTGTGTGTGTGTGTGTCTCTCTCTCTCTCTCTCTCTCCCCCCACCTCCAGTCACTCCCTGACATGCAGATGTTGGCTGAAGATGCGCTGCCGTCGCCCCCGCTCGGCCCGCCCAACTACCTGCAGCTGTCCAAGGAGTCCGCGGGCAGCACCAGCAGCAAGAACTCCTCCTGTGACACGGATGACTTTGTGCTGGTGCCACATCTGTCCCTCGAGAGCTGTGAGTAGACAGACGCACGCACGCACGCACGCACACACGCACGCACGCACGCACGCACGCACGCACGGGGAGAGTAGCTCGGGACGTACGGTACATGTCCATGTCGAAGTGTCCTGCAGCAAACAATCATTAAGGCCTGAGAACCATTCTACAGAATGTCTTCTGAATCATGACAGTTTTCTGAACAAACTATGTTTCTATGTCACATGGTTCTCAAACTATTTCATGTCGTAAAGGACCCCAGAAATGTAATGCCGACCCCCATCAGCAAAGATATGAGTTAAAAAAAACGTTCGCTCTGAAAAGAATATACATTCAAAGATTTGCGCCACATTTTCGCCATATAAAAAAATGTGCAGACCTACAAGCTCGTAGTGCCGCGCTACGAGCTTGTAGATCTTCTATTTTTCAATAGCTAAAGTATAACATAATGCTTAAAACACCGAAAGGGGTTCCCGCCGTACAGAATGGGTTTTAACATCGATATGGTGTGTAACAAAGATCATGGGTTCTATTATTACATTCTCTGTCGGTACCGAATGTGCTGTGTTTTTACTCCTGTTTACTCCGGTATGCATTCGGCTACAGGGGACCCACTCGTCGTCAGAAAATGTAATCTCTAATACTAGAGATTACCCCCACACACACACACACACACACACACACACACACACACACACACACACACACACATACACACACATACAGTACAGATATACTATGTGTAGTACATGTGATCTCTTCTCACGTGCATAGTACGTGTGTGGAATGCCATCACAACAAGATACACATGTAAACTATGTATGGCTTTCTATCTATTTACTGTACATGTACGGTTCCTAGAAAGCCAACAGGTCAAGTGGGAATGGAAAACATTGGTTTCATGTTCACTCAGGTCCACATGACACTTTACCCCCCCCCCCCCCCCCCCCCCACACACACACACACACACACAC
>NC_137870.1:1928040-2009228 GCF_963924005.1 Protomyctophum bolini | reverse complement strand
GACAGAGCAGCTTGGAACTATGGCTGTGGAATGAATGAGATGGAGAGGGGGAGAGGGGGAGGGGGGGGAGACAGAGCAGCTTGGAACTATGGCTGTGGAATGAATGAGATGGAGAGGGGGAGGGGGGGGGGAGACAGAGCAGCTTGGAACTATGGCTGTGGAATGAATGAGATGGAGAGGGGGAGGGGGGGGGGAGACAGAGCAGCTTGGAACTATGGCTGTGGAATGAATGAGATGGAGAGGGGGAGGGGGGGGGAGACAGAGCAGCTGCCAGGGATGAACGAGGTCACGACAATTAGCAACAATCAAGACATAAATGGTCAGATGAAAAGAAAAGATGATCACGCAGGCAGGCACGCAGACAGAGCTCACATTCCCCCTGCAGCCTGGTGGTTGAAAAGAAAAATAACAAACTGGTCACCAGCTTTAGAGTCTCTCTCTCCCTCTATCTCTCATTCAATTCAATTCAAAGGGGCTTTATTGCCATGGGAGGAAATGTGAAATATAAAAAGTAGTAGTAGGTAGTACGGGGAAAAAAAGCAGATAACTGCAGGGATACTCAATATGATTGGCCAGTCCATTTATGGACAGTTTGACTTACAAGAGCTCACAATCCTTTCCGCTGTGTTTTTGCAGTTGCACATCAAGCATTTCTGTTAGTTACAGTAACAGTGCCCAGGTATTCTGCCATTGTGTATTCTGTGTTTAGGACTAAATACAGTGGCATTCCAGTCTCTGTCTCTCTCTCTCTCTCTCTCTCTCTCTCTCTCTCTCAGTCTGACCTACAAAATGTCTTTTGTTGAGTGGAAGCCTTGTATAAAACTCCTATAAATGAGTCGATAAACCTTTGGATGCACCTGGAGGGAACAAATGAAGTTGACCTTTTCACTTGACCTTCTGCTGAACGTGGTTTGCCTACGTAGTGGGCATTGCTCTGCTCTGCAGTGTGGATAACAACGACTTTATTCACTTCTTAGAACTTCATGAATTAGACAAAGAAAATAAACCTCTTTGCCCTGTGTGTGTGTGTGTGTGTGTGTGTGTGGTGTGCGTGTCCACATGTGTGTGTGTGCGTGCGACGTGCGTGCCTGCGTGTGCCTCACGTGTATTTCTCACTTCTACATCTGGATCCTCCATCAACTGCTCATTACATAAGACTAGACTTTCTTACACACACACTCTGCCCCCTTTCCCCTGTTTTTGGTTATGTGCCCCCCCCCCCCCCCCCACCCCCCTGTGGGCGAACCAGAGGTGACTTTTTGGTCAAGAACATTTTGTACCAGCTAACATAACAAAGGAATGTAAATGAGCTCTGTTCTGTTCCTTACTCTTCCCTTCTCTCTCTTGTGTTTGTTAGACAGAAGGGGACCGCCCCGCACGTGCCATTGGCCGTCCCCCCAGAGCACAGCTGTTATGGCCCTCCCCTTCCCTCCTGCCACCTTTCACGTGCTTGCCTGAACCTCATTGGTTGTCCCTTTGCGTGTTTACATGGAAGTCCGGCCCCCTTTGGTAACTGAGCCTGCCCTGTTTCTTTTTCCTTTTTTTTTTAAGCAGGGATAGTTTCTGGAGCAGACAGCAGACTGAGTTGATACATTACAATGCTTTCTCTCTGATGAAAACAAGTGCAACTAGTCTAGGACATGAAAGGTTCCAGGTTTCCCCCCAATAACTATTCACCAGCATTGTCTCATTCACCTTCTACGCACCAAGACGACCGCAGTGGAGTCTATAGCAGCCGGCTTTGGAGATGGGTATCGAGCCCCCTGCGTCTGCGAACGTGGCGCAGCTGTGGAGGCATTCGGCACGCGACCCGCTAACGCTGCCCTTCTCCCTTTCCGCCAGGCCTCTGGCCCAGCAGCAGCAGCAGCAGCCCACGCCAGGCCAGACCGCCACCGCCATGGTGTCGCCGCGGGCAGAGACCACCCCCATCCCGGTGCCCACCCAGGTGCGCAACTACCAGCGCATCAAGCAGAACCTCTCCAGCAGCCCGACCAACAACAACACGCTGTACGGCTCTCCCAGGTACGTCACGCACGCACGCTTCCCCGTCTGACTGGAGAGGGGGAGGGATGACTGAGGCCCAACCCCCCCGCACCCCCCCCAGCCAGCCAGCCCCCTGGTAGTTCCGGTCATTTAAAGTGTCTTTGTTCTTTAACGTGTCTCCTTGACTCATTTGGGGTGTGAAATGTAGTTAATTCTGTGGCAACATCACAGCCGCGTATTTAATCAGATAAGGTAATAAGGTAACTTCTGCTCAGGTTGCATCAGCCAAAGGCAGATGGTACGGGGGGTGGGGGGGTGGTGGGGGGGCTTCATTCAGGAGTTGAGCTCTGTTGTGGGTTTCCATTAACAGGCTGTTTTCTGGAGAAACGGGAGAGGGCCATGGGGAACCGGTGTACTAACTGGTAGCACCTCTTTTGTGCTCGCTAACAGCCAGGTGGCTTGCTTTGCAGCATTGTTTAATTGTGTGTGTGTGTGTGTGTGTGTGTGTGTGTGTGTGTGTGTGTGTGTGTGTGTGTGTGTGTGTGTGTGTGTGTGTGCGTGTGTGTGTGTGTGCCCTTGCGTGTTTGTGCGTGTTTTTTTTACCCTAATCTCTTCTGTGGCCATATGTTGCTTTGAGGATTATGGTTCTCCTGTGATCACAGGTGCCTTTGACACCTGCCCTCGATCCTGTGCATTCGGCAAAGAAATCATTCTCAATTCAGAAAGTACAACACAAAATGTTCAACTGTGTGTTTCCAGCAAATTCACTTTAATTTGGATAGTTTAGTGGGTCAGTGTGTAACACTTTCACCAAACCCATTCTCTCTGTATTATCCTAGCGGTAATATCATATTGTTTTCATGTGGAAGGTGAATGTATCCATTAAACAGAGAATGACACAAAGCAGAAGCAACAAGGGAAGTTCAATTTAAAGTGTGACTCTGTTCGGAAAGAGAGAATCCTCCCCCATAATGCAAAAAACAAAAGTGCTCAGTAATGTTAGCAAACTCCTGCGACTCACGTGTACAGTCAGGCAGCTGTGTCTTTTGAGCTCTGAAAGTGGACTGGAAAAAGAAAACGTGTGTTTGAGGTCTGTATTCTGTAAGGCAGAAGAAAGAAAAGCGAAGCCAAACACAGCCGGGAAGTGGGTCGAAGCCAAGCCATTCCATGAAAGTCATTTATAATTTGTAATGAACCATACAAATTTACATTCATAATATTGACTGTGATTGGGTCTTGTTTATTTATTTAATTTCCGTGGGTTATTTTCTTTGCAGACACTGAAGTTTTCAAGTTGTACGTTATGTTGTAGGTGAATTATTTTTTCTTTTTAAATATATGTTTATTGGTAATGGGTTTCAACACTTTAGTACAGTTTGAACATACCATTTATTTTTTTAATTTTCTCCCTCACCCCATCCCTCCCCCCACAGTTATCGTCATCATTAAAATAATATAGAAAATAACATTAATAATTGAGTACAGTACAGACATACAAAAACAACAACCATGCATATTTGACATATGATATAAACAGTAGGATACAAAAATAATAATTTAAGCACAGATAACAAACAATATAAATATAAAACAAAATAAAATAAAATAAAACAAAATAAATACAATTATGAGTTGGGTTATTCGAGTTCAAAAGATAGTCACGAGTTATGTTGGAAAAGATTGTGTTGAATCGTAGCGTTGTCGTACATCACCCTCTATACACAGTTCTATCGTTATGAGGAAGCACAAGTATTGATTCAATTAGTCTGTCGGAAGTTAAGTACAGTAGGTGAATTCTACGACTAATGTTTCACGTTGTTTGTTGTTGTCCAGGTCTGCCACGGTGAGGCGTTCCAACACCAGCCCCATGGGTTTCCCCAAGGCGTCCTCTGGATCCCCCAGCTCCTCCTCCTCCGCCTCCGACGTCCCTCAGACGGTGCAGGGCCGGCGTCTCTCCACGGGCAGCTCCCGCCCCTACTCGCCCTCTCCTCTCGGTAAGAGAACATGTCCCGACATGTCTTTGTCTGTCTCCAGGTAGCCTGGAACTCACCTATGCTTTTCTATGGCATAGGGCAGCTCCCGGCAGGATCCGCCGGGAGAAACTAGAAGAAGCTGCGTGACATGAGACTAATTACTTAGAGCGAGAGAGAGAGAGAGGGGAGTGTGCGTGTGTATGTACATGTGTGCGTGTGTATGTCAATTTAACAAAGGTGCAGAACGATCAGAAATCAGCAGAGTGAGCAATGTTTGCGCTACTCTATGCTGAATTGAAGTGGACTCGGACCCAGACTTATTTTTTTCTCCCTGGATATAAAAACGTCTGGGTTTCTGAGGCTAGTCTCCAGGCGGCAGAGAGTATCTCACTGCCAAATCCACATTTTAACCACTTGTGTAGCCTTTTAATGTCTTCCAAAAAAATTGCCGATCTACAAGCTTGTAGATAGCTTGCATAATATGATATTTTCACTTATATTGCTTATACTATTATGAACTGCTCAAAATAGATGGTTAAATGCAGCCTGAAGTGAATGTCAGATGACGGGATGTTGCAACAGCAGCTAAGTGTGTGTGTGTGTGTGTGTGTGTGTGTGTGTGTGTGTGTGTGTGTGTGTGTGTGTGCGTGTGTGTGTGTGTGTGTGTGTGTGTGTGTGTGTTTCTCAGTGGGCACCACCCCCCAGCAGCTCGGCCACTGTTGCTGTGGGCATCCCCAGAGTCATGAGTCTCGCAGTCGGAGCTCATCTGGAGGTGAGTTCACGAGCACAGCTGCACAACTCCAGTTAATCCGGACATCAATGAACTCATCGTCAATTGATCATATTCACACGGCCGCTGTCAGTACGCCGAGGCATATTCCGAAGAACATGTAAATGTTGCGTTACTTCACACAAGCATGCAGCGACAACAGCTGAAAATGGCACGGTTAAATGGCACAGGGACGGCATGAATGATTCTTTCTTCCATCTACGGAACGGAGCAGGAATTGTGGGGAGAGAGTTGGAAATGGTAAAACCTAATCATAAGATTGATTGACGCTTCACTGCGTTGCTGGAGCGCTGGCAAAAGTTTGAAGTTTTGTAGCGTCATGAAACTGAGTTCCATTGAAACTGAAGTGTTAGACCTGTCGCCTCGTCAGGATGTAAACACCTTTTATGACGTCAGACACACAAGACAAACAACTGTTTCTGTTAACCCATTCTGACCTGAGATCAGATTCTAAAAATGTTCTTCTACATCCTGACAGTTTTCCGTTCTGACCTGAGATCAGATTCTATAAATGTTCATTCTACATCCTGACGGTTTTCTGAAAGAAAAATCTATGTTTCTATGTCAGTCGTTCTTCGATTCTTCAAAAATAGCAGACCTACAAGCTCGTAGCGCGCCACTCGGTGGCGCGCTATGAGCTTGTAGATCTGCTATTTTTCAATAGCTAAAGCATGACATATGATGCTAACACCAAAAGGGGTTCCCGCCCTGAATGGGTTAAGATAATAGCAGCAGCTGTCATAAGGCTTTAGTTTGATTTCTCTCTCTCTCTCTCTCTCTCTCTCTCTCTCTCTCTCATTCTCTCTCTCTCCTGGGCTCCTCCCACGTCTGGCTTTCAGAAATGACGTCAAGTGGCAGCCAAGTCTGTGGACTTTTAACACGTTTAACACAGACACACAAACAGACAATCCTAATATGTGCACATTCATATTCATACACAAACGTTCGACCACGCTTGTCTCACGCGTGCCTCCGTTTGTTGTGCCATGTGGTTGGTTGTCATGGTAACCGCTACAGGCGCAAACGGAAAACAAAGCTGTTACATCAGACGGGGTTGCCGTGCTGTACTTGTGTCAGAAGTACACAAACATAGATTTTATGACTCGATCTGGTTAAAGATGTAACAATCGAAACGTTGGTCTTCTTCACCTACTATAATGTTTTCTTCTTATTGCTGCTCCTGAGATGCACCCCATGGGCTATATGGCCAAAGGCACAGAGAGATGCACCCCATGGGCTGTGGCCAAAGGCACAGAGAAATATCCCTTTTCTATAGATGTTGTGAATGACCTAGAAACTTAGAAAGTACATCTCTCTCTATTCTGCTGACTTTGCAACAGTGAAGTGAAGGTTCATAAAATACTGTGACTTTGTTTGGAAGTGGGTGAAAAAAATGTGGTCGTTTAGCAGACTCTAGGGCCATCTAGTGGTGATTTGTACATCTTCAACATGAACCAACAAAGTGGCAAAGATTGTTGTGAAAATACATTTCCAATTTCCAAAATATGTTTAGGGTATTTTTGATCGAGTTTTTACAACCGAACTTCGAAGCACTTTTATGGCCGCCTGAAAAGAGACATCAGCTTTTTGTTGAAACACTACAATGTGACCACATTTTGAGCTTGTAGATATAGGGCTAGTTCTGCCACTGTCACGTGACACTGCGCTATGACGAACTAGGGCATTCATTTACCAAAGATATATATTACAAACATTAACCCATTCTGGACTGGAACGCCTGTTGGTGTTTTACGCATGATTATTTATTATATTTTAGCTATTGAAAAAGAGCAGATCTACAAGCTTGTAGTTCTGCTATTTTTGAAAAATCGTGAACATGTGGCGCAGATCTTTGAATATTGTATTCTTTCAGAGCGATTTTAACTCAAATCTTTGCTTCTGGGAGGGGGGGGGGGGGGTCGGTGGCCAAATACATACAGTTTCTGGGCTCCTTGACATGAAATATTGAGCACCACTGATATAGAAACATAAAGGTATTTCAGAAAACTGTCAGGATTTAGACATTTTGTAGAATCGTCCTCGGGTCTAAATGGGTTGTTTTAACGCAGCTCATTCAATGTAACCCCCTCCTCCTCTCCTCTCCTCCTCTCCTCTCCCGTCTCCGTCCATGCAGGCTCTCCCATCCCGGCGTCCCAGCTGCTGGGTGCTCGCATGCAGGGTTCCCCCACGCCGATGGAGGCCTACCAGACCCGGCACAAGCTTCACAAGCAGCAGTCGGACCCCCTGCTGCACGGCTCCAACAACTACCCTCCCTCCGGTCACTCCCCGCAGCTGGGCCGCCCCGCCAGCCTGGGAACCTCCCCCACCAAGCACCTGGTCCTGGGAACCTCCCCCACCAAGCACCTGGTCCTGGGCTCCTCGCCGCGCTCCTCCGACTGGCTCCAGAAGTCCCCTCTGCCCACCATCATTGGGTCACCCACAAAGGTTGGAGACGTGTTTTAGCTAGCGTGTGTTAAGCAGGCTGCAGCAACATAACCAGAATGACCCATAAGAGTTTACATAGTTTATTTCTTTCTTTCTCATCACATCTCTCTCTCTCTCTCTCTCTCTCTCTCTCTCTCTCTCATCACATCTCTCTCTCTCTCTCTCTCTCTCTCTCTCTCTCTCTCTCTCTCTAAGGCCCAGGCTATACTACATGGATCTTTTGCAAAACAGATATTTTCGTCCTCTGTTTTAGAAAAAATCCCTGCCCATACGACAGAGATATCTATGTCCAGTCCACACACAAACGCATTGAACACAGGATAAAATCACTGCAGTAGCAGGTTTCAATTGTAGGTTATATTATATTATGTTTTATATTTACACTTATGAGGTATCATATTTTTTAATGAAGGAATAAGTATAAGCATTTTAAAAGCCACCTAAATTGTGAGTGGAAGTATATGTTTCTTTCATTGTCTGTCAGCATGATGTCACACTATGTGCGCAAATCTCCAGATCCCGACTCTCGACTTTTCTCTCCATATAATAAAAAAAAAATATATATATATATATATATATATCTATCTTCACTCCCTCTCAATTCAAACTTAATCTTTTCCAATTGTAAGTATAGTGCATAACATCTCTCATAATAAGTGAAGTGTGAGTCGGAACCTGTGCTTGTTTCCAATTCAACAGTTTTGATTGGTAAAGTGAATGAGGAACAAATACAATTAAATTGAACAAGCATGAACAAGTGTGATAATTATCAGGTTAACTGGGATACTTGGCACCGTCTCGTCTTACGCCCCATATATCAAACATTGTCATCGCAATCTTTTAACACAAATAGTACCAATAATAATAATAATAATAATAACAATAATAACAACTGTGCCAACACAAACTCAACCCATTCGTGTTTTCTCCATTCCTTTTTTTTTTTTCTTTTAGACGATTTCGGCGCCGTTCAAAATCCCCAAAACACAGGCGTCCTGTAACCTGATGGCCCTGGCCGACCACGCCCCCACGCCCGCCAAGACGTTGCCGGACGCCAGAGAGGTCTGCGCCCACCACTGCAGCCCGTACCCCAGCGGACGGCAGGCGGCGCCTGAAGGCAGCAGGACCACCTTTGGCAGGTACAGTAGTAGGACACACTGAGTGGCGCGCTATATGAAAAGTCGTGAAAATGTGGCGCAAATCTTTGAATATATTATTTCAGAGCGAACATTTTTAACTAAAATATTGGCTTCTGGGGGGGGGGGGGGGGGGGGTCCTGGAACTACATATTTTGAGGTGGGGGGGTCCGTGGCCCAATAGAGATAATTCTGGGAGTCCATGACATGAAAATGTTTGAGCACCGCTGGCTCTTCCCTGTGTCTCCTGTAGGACGATCCTCTCTTCCCTGTGTCTCCTGTAGGACGATCCTCTCTTCCCTGTGTCTCCTGTAGGACGATCCTCTCTTCCCTGTGTCTCCTGTAGGACGATCCTCTCTTCCCTGTGTCTCCTGTAGGACGATCCTCTCTTCCCTGTGTCTCCTGTAGGACGATCCTCTCTTCCCTGTGTCTCCTGTAGGACGATCCTCTCTTCCCTGTGTCTCCTGTAGGACGATCCTCTCTTCCCTGTGTCTCCTGTAGGACGATCCCAATTGTCTTCTGTCGAACCGTCTCCCCGTTAACCCGCTCCCTCCGCTGTGCTCTCTCCCCATAGGTCAGTCAGCACCGGCCGTCTGTCTGAACAGCCAATCAGATTCAGCCTGGGCGGGCAACCCTATCAGGGAAGCACAGACAGCCTGAACACAGAGCGACCTATGGACACAGGTACACACATCGCTGGCCGTCTGCTGCTTATCTCAACGTATAACCACTCACTTCTCTCACATGGTCTGCGGAGAGTGTTGTTCACATGTATGACGTTGGGCATGAGTATTATAGCTTGTTAAACGTCACGGCTGTTGGATGTACGTGTTTTCGCAAAACAAAAAAAAAAGAAAGAGATGAAACGCTCGCACGTTAAAAATCACTTTTCTTGTGCCGTTGGCTGTCACCCTCGTATGGCGCACACATGTATGGTTTGCTTTTGAATGACACATCCTCATCCCCCCCCCCCCCTCCCCCCCTCCAACCCCCCCCAGCCCCTGCAGGTCCGTGCGCGCTGGTTCCCCCCCGCACCGTCCTATTCACCGTGGGCTCGCCTCCGAGCAGCAGCACCCCCCCGACCTGCAGCCACCTGGGCAGCAGGCCTCGCACCACCTCAGGTGAGAGACCCAAATGCCACTTCCTTCCACCCCATGGGAAAACAGTTGGCTGTGTGTGGCCTGCTGTAGGCTCCTCCCACCACCAAGACCCAGGGTTAAAGGTCACCCACTGAGCTAAGCTAAACCCCCTCCCCCCCTCCTCCCCCCCCTGCATGTAGCGCCTCACAACATGGGCACGCGTCTGCTTAAAGCTGCTTGAAATAACAATGCTTGAAATGCTTTTTTTTCTCTATCATTTTTATGCCACGATTTTGCAACCCAGTTTTTTCACCCAGTGCCAATTATCTAATGTAATCCAGGGCGCTACACTTCCTCTGCCAACCTGGGGGGGGCAGCGGACTGACCTCATGCCTCCTTCTATGCATGAGGAGTCCACGCTGCTTCTTTTCACCTGACAGGGGGAATTTCCCCGGCCGGACGTAGCCCGTGGAAGGAACACGTTATTCCGATCAGTTCCTTTCCCCTCCATCAGGCGTCCCCCGGCTGGCCAGGGGGAGGTAGTTTTAGAGACTAGAATCACTGCATGTTTTTGTGAGGGTATCTACCCTATAGGGGACGAACATGCAAACTCCACACAACTTGGTTGCTTCACTGCTAGTAGAACTGCTGATAAGCATAAAAGTGTCCTCTCTGTACGGCACACTGTGTGCCTTCCCTTTCCCTGCCGTCCGGTGACTTTCACTTCTTCTGCCGTCCTCTCTCGTGGAGGGCGTTCTGTCTTGTTCTCGCTTCATCTTCCTCTCTGTGCGTTTACTGAAATGCAGCAAATACAGCTAATATTGTAAGCGCTAATACAAATATTTTCACATTCCAGTTGGAGTGGCAAAGGATCATGTTCACTTCAAAACAGTTCCTTTATTATTTATTGTTGTTGCAAAGTTGCAGTGAAATGTAGTTTGCAACAAGATTTTATGACCAAGCGTTACGAACAATCACAATGGAATTGTTTTGTTTAGCTATTAACCCCTTTTGGTGTTAGCATTACGTTGTGCTTTAGCTATTGAAAAATAGCAGATCTACAAGCTCATAGCGCGCCACCGAGTGGCGCGCTACGAGCTTGTAGGTCTGCTATTTTTGAAAACTGTCAGGATTTAGAAGACATTTTTTAGAATCTGATCTCAGGTCAAAATGCGTTAAAGAACCACCATTCTTCTGTGCGTTAGAATCTGATCTCAGGTCAGAATGGGTTAAATATTTGTGCTACTAGAAACTAATGCTGAAACAAAAAAATCACATTATGTTGCACATCGAAATCATTTCCAATAATCTTCTTCCTCCCTCAGTGGGCTCCAACAGCTCAGGGGGCTCACTGTGCTCCGTCAGCGGGCGGGTGTACGTGGGCTCGCCTCCGGGCATGGCGATCGGCACCTCGCCCCCAGGGGGGGGCTCCGGGGGGGGTCACCACGTGGCAGAAGGAGGGGGCCCGGGCAGCCTGCGCTACGTCCCCTACGGCACGTCTCCACCCAGCCTGGAAGGATTCATCACCTTTGAGGCCCCCGAGCTGCCCGAGGAAACCCTGATGGAGGTGAGGGTTAAAAGAGAGAGAGAGAGAGAGAGAGAGAGACTATGAATGCCACTGTACTTCTTGGTCCTAAACACAGAATACACAGAATGCCTGGGCACTGTTGTAACTACAGAAGTGCTTGATGTGAGCGAGAGAGGTAAGGGGAGAGGAGGCAGTGAAAGAGAGAGAGAGTGTGTGTGTGTGTGTGTGTGTGTGTGTGTGTGTGTGTGTGTGTGTGTGTGTGTGTGTGTGTGATATGAATTCAGCTTTACAACTCCAGTTATATCAGCCAGAAAACACAGCACAGGAGTAGTTGCGTAACTTGAGCGGTCCACTGACTCTGTTCCCGTGGTTTGCAGCGCGAGCACACGGACACCCTGAGACACCTGCAGATGATGCTGTCCTTCAGCGACTGCGTGCTGGAGATCGCCGCCGTGCGCGCCGGGGGAGCAGACCTGGGCATGTCCGCCGCGTGCCTCTACCCGCCCCAGGATAGCGTGGTCGTCGACCAGATCAGCCAACTCAGCAAGGAGTGGGGGTGTGTGAAAAAAAATAAAAATATATATATATATACAACTATATGCAACTGTCAAAGGATTTACCCTTTCACAGAATTCATGATAATTCATAATATGTCTTGAACGTCATCGTCTGTAGGAAAACAACAGAATCACATTTAAAATAACTTGAAAAGGAAAAGTAATATAATTCCGGCATGTGGCAGAGCACAAATCATTGTGTGTATTGTAGAATAACTATTTAACGTAGTATTATTAACGTAGTATTAACGCATATTATATTCTCACTTCTCGCTTTTGTGATATTGTTTTTGTGAGGCCAGGAAGCAAGACAAAACGATAAGTCCACTCCAAACCTGCTTCTGTTTATTGTGAACGTACTGATTGTAGTGTGTGTGTGTGTGTGTGACTCTGCTGCCCCCTGCTGCAGGCAAGTGGAACAGCTGGTGCTGTACATGAAGGCTGCTCAGCTCCTGGCCTCTTCCCTCCATCTGGCCAAGGCTCAGATCAAATCAGCCAAGCTCAATCCTTCTACTGCTGTTAAACAAGGTAAAGATAATATGTTCAGTGTGGAATGTCTCCACACACACACCACCACAACCCTCGGTAGGTAGGGATCATTTGCACTCTCGTTAAAACTGCTTTCAAATGCGGCGCGTCAGCAGTTTTGGAAGTGAGCAAAAAAAGACCTGCACCCCAAAAAGACCTGCACCCCAAAGATGCCCCCGGGTGTTGCACCCGGGTGTTGCACCGAGCTGATTTCTCAAAACGTTGTAAAGATGATAATATGGATGGGGAAGGTCCACGTTGTTTTAACCATTATATATACTTTTCTGACGTTGCTGAGCGATCTCATCTACTCGATGAAAACTCAATATTTTACGCACACACATATTTCACAGATAAAAGAACTTACGTACAAAGTGTACGGCTGACCAGATGAAGGTTTTTTTTAGCTCAATGGCGTCACCTGTCAATCTCTGCTTCAGCCATGACTGGTTAGATGCAGATGATTAGGTTATATGTCCACTTGTCGGTTGTGGTGTTATATTCCACGGTGGTTCATTCTAGCGTTCCGTCTGTCTCCACAGTGGTGAAGAGCCTGAACGAGTCGGTTCATTCTAGCGAACGAGTCGGTTCATTCTAGCGTTCCGTCTGTCTCCACAGTGGTGAAGAGCCTGAACGAGTCGGTTCATTCTAGCGTTCCGTCTGTCTCCACAGTGGTGAAGAGCCTGAACGAGTCAGGTTCATTCTAGCGAACGAGTCGGTTCATTCTAGCGTTCCGTCTGTCTCCACAGTGGTGAAGAGCCTGAACGAGTCGGTTGATTCTAGCGTTCTGTCTGTCTCCACAGTGGTGAAGAGTCTGAACGAGTCAGGTTCATTCTAGCGAACGAGTCGGTTCATTCTAGCGTTCCGTCTGTCTCCACAGTGGTGAAGAGCCTGAACGAATCGGTTCATTCTAGCGTTCCGTCTGTCTCCACAGTGGTGAAGAGCCTGAACGAATCGGTTCATTCTAGCGAACGAATCGGTTCATTCTAGCGTTCCGTCTGTCTCCACAGTGGTGAAGAGCCTGAACGAATCGGTTCATTCTAGCGTTCCGTCTGTCTCCACAGTGGTGAAGAGCCTGAACGAGCGCTACAAGAGCTGCATCTCTCTGTGCCGCCGGCTCACCGACCGGCTCAACCACTTCTTCTCGGACAAGCAGAGATTCGTAGACGAGATCAACAGCGTCACGGCGGAGAAGCTCATCTACAACTACGCGGTGGAAATGGTAACGTTTGGCCCGGGGGCGGGGCCGTTCAGTCGGACGTTATTACACTGTCGGATATTAGGATATAAATCAAATATCGGCACATGAATGTAACCATACGTTAAAGGAGCATTCGGTGGTTAACCCATTCTGACCTGAGATCAGATTCATACGAGGTTTCCACTGGGACACACACTGGTCTGATTATAACCCATTCTGACCTGAGATCAGATTCTAAAAATGTCAGTCGTTCTTTGATTTTTCAAAAATAGCAGACCTACAAGCTCGTAGCGCGCCACTCGGTGGCGCGCTATGAGCTTGTAGATCTGCTATTTTTCAATAGCTAAAGCATAACATGATGCTAACACCAAAACAGGTTCCCGGTCAGAATGGGTTAAAGGAGCATTCGGTGGTTAGGGTGATTTTGGGGGAGTGCGACAGGCCGACGTCACGTGCACCGACTCGATTATGATTGGAGGAAGAAGGCTCCCCTCTCATCCTGATTGGATGAGGGCTTTCTCACCCGCCACCAAAAACTGAAACCAGGGGCTAACTGGGGACAGGGAGGAACTCCTTATATGGTCAACAGAATATCTATAGTAGGGAGGATTATCCCCCAAAAAAGGGGGAAAAAAGTGACATTTGAATTAAGTGAAATCACTGAATATACCTTTAACTGCAAGTGTTTTAACATCTAGTTTTCCCCTGTTTAAATTACATCAAAGAGCAGTTTCCGTAATGCATCCCCTATACCTATAAGAGTGACTGTGGAATTCTAAATTCCAAATATTAAATAACAACCGAAACAAACGCATGAGATGCAGAGTCCTGTTACTCAACACGTCATCCTGTATTCTCAATACTCCCTCGTTGCTCATCTCATTATCATCTTACTTTGAAGGTCTCTGTATCGAAATGTCCAAAAACCCAATTATTTATCGGCCTTCACACTTTTGGAGGAGAATCCTTCTGGAGGGTTTCAGTCATCATGGGGGTGTTTGTTGGTTCTGGTGCATTGTCCAGGTCCAGTCAGCTGCCCTGGACGAGATGTTCCAGCAGACAGAAGACATAGCATACCGCTACAACAAGGCTGCCATGCTGCTGGAGGGACTCTCCAAGATCTTGCAGGACCCGGCTGACATTGAGAACGTGGCCAAATGTGAGTGGTGCAGATTAGAGGAGAGGGGGTGGATTAGTGCTGCACAGTTATTCGAAAACAAAGAACGCAATCTAGATTCAGACACTTGTGCAATCTCATTTTGTGAAGAATGGTGAACTTGTGCAGCACTAGTTGGCTGTCCGGGGTGCATACTTAGTCTAGACCTAGTCATTGGTTAGACATAAGGTTGGTGAGGGGTGCGTTAAAACGACCGGATTAAGGTTGGTGAGGGGAGCGTTAAGGGTTTGGGAGAGGGTAAAGGTTAGGTTTAGGTGTGCTGCCCCTGTGGGAGGTTAGGTTTAGGGTTAGGGTAGGATAGGTTGTAGGACTAATGACTGGTGTAACCAATGACTAGTCTAAACTAAGTACTGTCCAATTAATTTGAGTTACTCTTATGTTTTTGCTACAAGAGAGAGTCGAGCACTTTGATGAGTCTGTTTAACCCATTCTGACCTGAGATCAGATTCATACGAGGTTTCCACTGGACACACACTGGTCTGATTAACCCATTCTGACCTGAGATCAGATTCTAAAAATGTCAGTCGTTCTTCGATTTTTCAAAAATAGCAGACCTACAAGCTCGTAGCGCGCCACTCGGTGGCGCGCTATGAGCTTGTAGATCTGCTATTTTTCAATAGCTGAAGCATAACATGATGCTAACAACCAAAATGGGTTCCCGTTCAGAATGGGTTAAAGCCACAGTAGTTGGCTCCATGGGTGATGAGTCTGTTTAAAGCCACAGTAGTTGGCTCCATGGGTGATGAGTCTGTTTAAAGCCACAGTAGTTGGCTCCATGGGTGATGAGTCTGTTTAAAGCCACAGTAGTTGGCTCAGTGGGTGATGAGTCTGTTTAAAGCCACAGTAGTTGGCTCAGTGGGTGATGAGTCTGTTTAAAGCCACAGTAGTTGGCTCCATGGGTGATGAGTCTGTTTAAAGACACAGTAGTTGGCTCCATGGGTGATGAGTCTGTTTAAAGCCACAGTAGTTGGCTCAGTGGGTGATGAGTCTGTTTAAAGCCACAGTAGTTGGCTCAGTGGGTGATGAGTCTGTTTAAAGCCACAGTAGTTGGCTCCATGGGTGATGAGTCTGGTTAAAGCCACAGTAGTTGGCTCAGTGGGTGATGAGTCTGTTTAAAGCCACAGTAGTTGGCTCCATGGGTGATGAGTCTGTTTAAAGCCACAGTAGTTGGCTCCATGGGTGATGAGTCTGTTTAAAGCCACAGTAGTTGGCTCCATGGGTGATGAGTCTGTTTAAAGCCACAGTAGTTGGCTCCATGGGTGATGAGTCTGTTTAAAGCCACAGTAGTTGGCTCAGTGGGTGATGAGTCTGTTTAAAGCCACAGTAGTTGGCTCAGTGGGTGATGAGTCTGTTTAAAGCCACAGTAGTTGGCTCCATGGGTGATGAGTCTGTTTAAAGACACAGTAGTTGGCTCCATGGGTGATGAGTCTGTTTAAAGCCACAGTAGTTGGCTCAGTGGGTGATGAGTCTGTTTAAAGCCACAGTAGTTGGCTCAGTGGGTGATGAGTCTGTTTAAAGCCACAGTAGTTGGCTCCATGGGTGATGAGTCTGGTTAAAGCCACAGTAGTTGGCTCAGTGGGTGATGAGTCTGTTTAAAGCCACAGTAGTTGGCTCCATGGGTGATGAGTCTGTTTAAAGCCACAGTAGTTGGCTCCATGGGTGATGAGTCTGTTTAAAGCCACAGTAGTTGGCTCCATGGGTGATGAGTCTGTTTAAAGCCACAGTAGTTGGCTCAGTGGGTGATGAGTCTGTTTAAAGCCACAGTAGTTGGCTCCATGGGTGATGAGTCTGGTTAAAGCCACAGTAGTTGGCTCAGTGGGTGATGAGTCTGTTTAAAGCCACAGTAGTTGGCTCCATGGGTGATGAGTCTGTTTAAAGCCACAGTAGTTGGCTCCATGGGTGATGAGTCTGTTTAAAGCCACAGTAGTTGGCTCCATGGGTGATGAGTCTGGTTAAAGCCACAGTAGTTGGCTCAGTGGGTGATGAGTCTGTTTAAAGCCACAGTAGTTGGCTCCATGGGTGATGAGTCTGTTTAAAGCCACAGTAGTTGGCTCCATGGGTGATGAGTCTGTTTAAAGCCACAGTAGTTGGCTCCATGGGTGATGAGTCTGTTTAAAGCCACAGTAGTTGGCTCCATGGGTGATGAGTCTGTTTAATGCCACAGTAGTTATGGCTCCATGGGTGATGAGTCTGTTTAATGCCACAGTAGTTGGCTCCATGGGTGATGAGTCTGGTTAAAGCCACAGTAGTTGGCTCAGTGGGTGATGAGTCTGTTTAAAGCCACAGTAGTTGGCTCCATGGGTGATGAGTCTGGTTAAAGCCACAGTAGTTGGCTCAGTGGGTGATGAGTCTGTTTAAAGCCACAGTAGTTGGCTCCATGGGTGATGAGTCTGTTTAAAGCCACAGTAGTTGGCTCCATGGGTGATGAGTCTGGTTAAAGCCACAGTAGTTGGCTCCATGGGTGATGAGTCTGTTTAAAGCCACAGTAGTTGGCTCCATGGGTGATGAGTCTGGTTAATGCCACAGTAGTTGGCTCCATGGGTGATGAGTCTGTTTAAAGCCACAGTAGTTGGCTCCATGGGTGATGAGTCTGGTTAAAGCCACAGTAGTTGGCTCAGTGGGTGATGAGTCTGTTTAAAGCCACAGTAGTTGGCTCCATGGGTGATGAGTCTGTTTAAAGCCACAGTAGTTGGCTCCATGGGTGATGAGTCTGGTTAAAGCCACAGTAGTTGGCTCCATGGGTGATGAGTCTGTTTAAAGCCACAGTAGTTAAAGCTCCATGGGTGATGAGTCTGTTTAAAGCCACAGTAGTTGGCTCCATGGGTGATGAGTCTGTTTAAAGCCACAGTAGTTGGCTCCATGGGTGATGAGTCTGTTTAAAGCCACAGTAGTTGGCTCCATGGGTGATGAGTCTGTTTAATGCCACAGTAGTTGGCTCCATGGGTGATGAGTCTGTTTAATGCCACAGTAGTTGGCTCCATGGGTGATGAGTCTGTTTAAAGCCACAGTAGTTGGCTCCATGGGTGATGAGTCTGTTTAATGCCACAGTAGTTGGCTCCATGGGTGATGAGTCTGTTTAATGCCACAGTAGTTGGCTCCATGGGTGATGAGTCTGTTTAAAGCCACAGTAGTTGGCTCCATGGGTGATGAGTCTGTTTAATGCCACAGTAGTTGGCTCCATGGGTGATGAGTCTGTTTAATGCCACAGTAGTTGGCTCCATGGGTGATGAGTCTGTTTAAAGCCACAGTAGTTGGCTCCATGGGTGATGAGTCTGTTTAATGCCACAGTAGTTGGCTCCATGGGTGATGAGTCTGTTTAATGCCACAGTAGTTGGCTCCATGGGTGATGAGTCTGTTTAATGCCACAGTAGTTGGCTCCATGGGTGATGAGTCTGTTTAAAGCCACAGTAGTTGGCTCCATGGGTGATGAGTCTGTTTAAAGCCACAGTAGTTGGCTCCATGGGTGATGAGTCTGTTTAATGCCACAGTAGTTGGCTCCATGGGTGATGAGTCTGTTTAAAGCCACAGTAGTTGGCTCCATGGGTGATGAGTCTGTTTAAAGCCACAGTAGTTGGCTCCATGGGTGATGAGTCTGTTTAATGCCACAGTAGTTGGCTCCATGGGTGATGAGTCTGTTTAATGCCACAGTAGTTGGCTCCATGGGTGATGAGTCTGGTTAAAGCCACAGTAGTTGGCTGAGCTCCATGGGTGCCACATTCTGAATGTAGTAAAATGTTCAGCAACTACAGACTAAAGACGACAAATATATTTCATGGAAAAGATGAGAATCATGTGAGCAATCGTGATCTCAATTCTTGTAGAGGAAAATCGAGATTCAAATTTGACCAAGTGTCGTGCAGCACTAGGATGGATAGATGAGATGAGAGACGCACTGAGATGGACGTCTTAAAGGGACACTTCACCCTTTTTGCAAAAAAATATATGTTAATGACGTTTAGAAGCTTTAGATCACTTTTCTGGGGGTATTTATGTGTGCAATATGTGGTTTTAGATCTTTTAGATTGTAGCAGTGAGCCTGTTGTCTCTGATGTCATGGACACTGGTCTCACTACCTTCCTGGACTACAATTCCCATAATTCTTTGGTGCACTGCTCCTCCTTGTGGATAGGGGGGAGAGCTGTCTTACTGAGACAACATGTAGTCCAGGAAGGAAGTGAGCCCAGTGTCCATGACATCAGAGACAACAGGCTCACTGCTACAATCTAAAATATCTAAAACCACATATTGCACACATAAATACCCCCAGAAAAGTGATCTAAAGCTTCTAAACGTCATTAACATATATTTTTTTGCAAAAAGGGTGAAGTGTCCCTTTAATGAAATCTAAATTAATAAAATAACAATACCAATAAATGGATATGAACTGTATTTTGTAAGCGTTAATATTGTTCTCTGTTATGTGTGTGTTTTCCCCACAGACAAGGCAAGTGTGGACAGGCGAATTTCAGCCCTTTGCTACTGTACAGTCACACTGTACGAGTAGCAGACCACACACACACAAAGGAGAGGACAACCCTGACCTTTTCCAGAGGGACCACTCTCTTGAGACTATGGACTACAATCCCCACAAACCCACAGTTCCCTCTTGTAGCAGCTCTAGCACTTTTCAATTGACTGGTTTCCATCTTGTTCTTCAACCATCCATGCAGCAGTCCGTATTACTTTTTGCATCGCAGACTTTCAGCGCCAAGAGTAACTGATGCACAGCTTCACTACCAAAGATGCTTAATAAATCCTGGAAGGCTTAAAATGACTTCAACCAGACATGGACTTAACCTGCGCTGTGTCTCAAGTGCATTTTTGTTAAGTTATTTTGCTAGCCATCACGATGACAAGACAACCGAGAAAAGACATACGTATCTATCTCCACGCAAGATCTTATTTGCTTTTTCATCACAAGGAGAAAGAAAAAGTTAAGTGGGCAGGACAATGGGTGGGGGGGGGCTCTTGTGGGCGTTTTTTTTTAATGAATTCTTATTATGAATTGTTATTTACTGTCGTTGTTACTGTTATTTATTATTTCAAAAGAGTACGGATGTTTCAAATCTCCTGCCTGTTGTTGACAGCCTAAACTAAAGTATTGAAGTGGAAGGGATCGCAGATATTTACTAACGGCAGGCAGCCCAACACTGTAAGAAAACACCCATTTAGTCACACAAGCAGGATGTAATTTACACTGTACATACAGTACACATACAGTACAAAGTAGTGACAGATATGGAGACATCAGCAGTGGTCTGAATGGCAGTGGAATATGTAGATTTGTAAATATATTACGTTTGTTTATTAGCTCAAGCACTTTATTGTGAAGAGTTTGGGAGGTAAAGTATCTTTTTTCAAAAGGTTTTGATGGTATGAATGTGAAGGCTGCGAGCTGTTTGCTATCGCGGGCTTTGTGAAAAAAAAGAAAAAAGAAAAAAGGACTTGGCCATGATGTCACGGCCTCTATTCCTGCCCTTGAAGTCCGCCGGCTCCAAATCAGCTCTCCCTCTCATTGGCCAGGCAGTCCTTCATGCCTGTTGACTTTGTAACGGAGGATGACATTGAATTGATCCAGTGGGTGGGGATGGCACCCCAGAATCACTCTGTTCATGTGTTCAAGTAAAAAAACAAACAAAACAAAAACAGGAAACAACATATGAGAACTTTGATGGGGGTGAACTGCCAGGGCTCCTGTGATTGAGACCTTTTGAACGGAAGTTTCCCCAGAGAGAGTGAATATGAATGGTCAAATTACTTGAGTAGTATAAACCGTAAGTTTAATTTTACTAAAGAAAATAATAGTAGTACAGCTTTTTTATGTTCATACTTATACAATAACTGTAGCTTATTTTCCAGGAAACCTGATGTTTGCAAACGTGTAAATATTTGTATGTGGTGCATATGATTTTATTATTTTCCCTATATATTTGTGTGTGTGTGTGTGTGCGCGTGTGCGTGTGTGTGTGTGTGCGCGCGCGCGCGTGTGTGCGTGTGTGTGTGTGTGTGTGCGTGAGAGAGTGCACAGCGTGAGATGCTGTTGCCTGCGGGTGATGAATTATGCCATTGGATACCCTGCCTATCTGAAAGAGCACAAAACTTTATATGTACATAGTCGGGATTTGATACTTTTTTTTTCTCTCTCATGTCTGCCAAAGGTTTGATATTAAACCTAATCTGGCACAGCAGGAGGAGTGTGCCAAATAAACCCCACGGCAGCTCCGATACTTCACCATTCTCTTTTTACAAGGACTGTTCATTGTTGTACATATAGTTGATTTCCATACGGAGATCAAGTCTAAATGTGTATGCAGTCACAAATGGCCACTGCCTCGCATCCATTCGATTCTCCCCCCTCTCCCAACAGTATTTGTGTGTATGTGTGTGCGTGTGCGTGTGCGTGCGTGCTTGCACATTTTCTGCATGTGTGCACACTGGACTATAGTGTGCAGGGCCAGTGATATTACAGTCTGACCTGCAGAAGGTGCCCACCTTCTAAAAAGCAGACATCGTTTGTATTGGTGTGAATAAGACTGTGTGTATGGACACCACTAGGGCCTGTTTTCTGACGTACTGTTTCATTTTATAGACATATCTGGCTTTTCTGTCTGTGCTCTTGTCTGTTGTGCGCCCCCAAAAACCCACCCACCCACCCTTCACGTGAGCACTCTGCACCACTTAAAGCCTTGTACTGCACCCACGCAGTAATATCCTCCGTGGTCATTCTACTGAACTGCGGGTCCATTTGTACACCCTTGACCCTTCTGAGTTAAATGAACACAAAGGATTTACTGTGCAGAGTGGAGAGGGAGTAAACATGTAAAAGAGAAAAGAATATATTATACAATACATTTATCAGTTTGAACATTTGTACCAAAATCTATGACTATAGTTATCCATGCTTTAGAATTTAGGCCACACTCCCTCCTTTTGTATCATTTTGTTGAGTGGAAAGTGGAGTGCTTAAAGGTGGACTGTTTTTAGACAACGCATGGGCAACCAATTACACGTTGCACCCCATAGAGCTTGTAGGAAATTGAATGTGTGTATCTTGTCATTCTGTGTCCACGTCTAGTTGTGCTGAATGCGTTTCTAATAAATCTCTCCTGTTGACAGACAAACCCCCATAACCACTTTCAACCTTGTGTCCCTATTTTGGGCAGGTGTGAGCAAATTTTGTCATTGCAAATTGTGACAATAGCAGATCAGCTATTCTTTCGCATGACACCGTTGTACAATGAAGTATAACATGGGGTTGAACTGATCATGATCATAATTATTGCAACAGACTTTTCCACACACCTATTTTTTCTGAATTGTTGATGTTTTTTTGTTGCGTATCTCACCATGGGGCATTCGTTATGGAACTCAAATGCAGTCTTTGTTTATTAAAAAAACAGACCAAAAAAAAAGAATGAAATACAGAGGTCATTGTCTTTTGTGGTTTTGAATTGATTACATCGTGCTCTGCACGAATACATATTGCCACAAGTTAACAGATTGATAACTGATGCTATTTTAAAAGAAGAATCTTTTCTTAATTCATTTTTTCAAAGAGCGTACAAATTTATCCAACTAGTCCTGAACGGAAGCCACCTACCAAGAAAGATAGATCATATTATGATTGGACTGGGTCTCCAGCTGTTTTATGCTGATTATTTTTTCTTAAATGAAACAAAACCCGTTAGTAAGGAATTGTGAAACTATTTGTGCTGTGTAAGCCTCAGGTATCCAGCTGTACACTCAGTAGATCCCAACATGGACGGTTGATATTGCTATTTGCTAAATAAACAGCGCCATTAGACTGTGTTATAATAAGAAGAACATTGTTTGGTTTGGTTGTTCCCATACATACTTTTATTTGTTTGTTTGTTTGTTTTAATATATTGCTTCTAAGGTGATATTCTATGTGTTGCATTACATTTTCAAATGTATATACTAATAAAATAAATTTGCAATTTCCGCAATTTTCAATTTCCGCAATTTCCGATATTTCCGATATTTGAGGGGAGGGGGACCTCAGACCTCAGGGACCTCAGTGTGCTGTTACCCCTGAACATTGACCATTTATTAGACACTCTATTTTCTTTTCATTCCCAGTTTCACCAAAATCTCTAAATCTCCAAAAACATTGCATAGAACAGAAAATACTGTTCTATGCAATTTACTGTACTCCGCTCAGCCATATGGGGTTTAAGTGGTTAATAATAACAGATCTACAAGCTCATAGCGCGTCCACACAAAACCATCTCATACAAAAAAACCACATATCTGCTGATATTATCATGACTGACGACTAATTGTGTTCTGTACCTGTAGTGCAAAATTAAATATATGAATGGAATAAAATAGTCAATATTGGCATGATTGGTGAGGAAAAAAAAGGGGGGGGGGGGGTAAACAACAAAACACAGATTTATAAATAAAACTAATACAGAAGAGGGGAATAATCTATATAATCTAATATGACAAAACAAACTTAACAGAGAGAGAACATCGTTCGGCACAGGTGTGTGTGTGTGTGTGTGTGTGTGTGTGTGTGTGTGCGAACTGTGGGTGCGTGTGTGTGAGTGTGACTGTGTGTGTGTGTGTGTGTGTGTGACTGTGTGTGGGCGCGTGCGTGTAACCTGCAGCATTCACCTCTACACAACTCATTCAACCCTTCTCCTCTACTCTACTCATTAAAACATTCACTTCCACAAATAGACCACAGGATGGCAGTGCCAGCACACGTCTCTGCAGTGAGAAAGAACGGATACGTCTCTTATCTAGCTACAGGTATGGGAATTGAGTTAAATAACCCAGGGGACCCCCAGGGGTCCTTCCTTGGGGGGACCCCCAGGGGTCCTTAAGGGAGTTCCAAGTGCCCTGGTCGGTCCCCAACAATGTGTTAATATAGCATCAAAATCAACAAGCCACTATAAATTATATACATAATGTGAAAATAGCTCACAGTGTTGTGTGAGCTATAGGGTGGTCCCCCAAAAAGCATGTTATATAGCAGTTATAAGCTTGTAGATTTGATGATTTAATAGGCTATAGCATGGACAAGCACATATAATTTAGTGCCCAATATAAAATCCCAGGGTGATGTGATCTAACAATCAATCCTTAGGTTATTATTAGTAGGCTAGCATGGATGGATGGACACATGATATAGCACACAACGTAGTACCTATTATACAATCCCCAGGTTGATCTAACAAATCAGTCCTGTGTGATTTCATTTCACCAACTCACCACAAAATTAAACATTAAAAATGTTTGATGGTGACTGTATAACCGTTCCCATGATGAGCGCCGTGCAAGAAGCCCACACCGGGTTTTCCGTCTCTCTGACTCTGTGAACCTAGTTCAGTCTGAGGTGAGGGCTCAGGACCCCCCCCCCCCTCCAGGAAGTTAGTTTCAATGGTTGAAATCGGTTGAAATGCAATGCAGTGCAAAGCAAAGCCGGCGTGTTGTTGTCTAAAATGTGGATTAAACTGAACCCCCAGGCACGGTTTGGGTGTTAAAGCCACACAGAGAAAGATGACTAGCAGCAATGCCAGGATCGGAGACATCATTCATCTGAATGTCGGTGGAAAGAGGTGAGAATGAAAGTGTTTTGCTACCGATGCTAACAAGTTAGCTTTTTAGCTATTATTGCTAAATGTTTCAGAAGGATGTTACACCGGAATCGGTGACGTACATCGATGCGTTATTATTATTATTATTATTATTACCATGGAGTTATAAAGGAGGTTATTTATTACACGTCTCACGTGCTGGAAGTTATTTTCCAGTGTGCTTTGTAAGATATAGACAATGATCGTGTTTTCCAACCTAAACAGTGACTGTCCCACCACTCGTAAAACGAGCTGTGGATTCCATAGGTCACATAATTATGCATATTGTTGTTGACCCCGGCTGGGTTATAACTTTGACTTCAATGTTTAATATCGTGGTTTACCTCCTTTATGATGAATTCCTTTTTGGCTATATAGAAGTGTCTATTTGTACGTCTCTAAATGTTTTGATGAATTGAACAAGGTACCCTCTTGTAAACAAGTGTAATGTTTTATTGGGCTCGTCCACTCACAGTTAACAGTCTTTGTATTGATTTTGAGCTTGAAATGTACTGTAATTCTCTGTTAATAAACTGTCAATCAATCAATGGTCCTCACTGAGATCTGGAAGTTTGACTTAGTTATTATTAAAAAAAATTGTGATCTTGCCATTTGCCATCTTTTCTTTAAAAAAAAAAATGACATACGTTTGATTGATGAATTGTATTAACAGATTGGAGAATTACAGTACATTTAATATGACATACGTTTGATTGATGAATTGTATTAACAGTTTGCAGAATTACAGTACATTTAATATGACATACGTTTGATTGATGAATTGTATTAACAGATTGGAGAATTACAGTACATTTCAAGCACAACTCAAAACAAAACTGTTAACTGTGGACGACGACGCCATAACGTATTACACTTGTTTACACTAGGGTCCACCATGTTCAATTCATCATAACAATTAGAGACGTACAAATATACTATATACTAGCAAAAAAACACAAACATACAATTACATACAGTGAGGGGGGAAAAGGGGGTTGGTGGGGGATTCAGGTTTTACCGGGGCCAGTTTCGAATTGCGTCCGTCCATAGGTGCCCTTTGAGAGCAGTTTTGAAGGAGTCTAGGGATTCGCTAGCCCCTTTCGGCACCATCGGTTAGCTTTTCAGAATTTTGGACCAGACCCAGGCTGTCGTCAGCTCTGTCGTCAGCCTTTAAGCCATTCCAGTCTGTCAAAATGGGCAGGGGTGAGGTGGGTTCGAGGAGTGAGGCCAAGTAGTAACCTGACCAGTTAGAAATAATATTTTAGTTTTTTTTTTTTTGTTGACCAACTCGTGGAAGAGTGTAACACTGCATCTGAAATAAAGGCATTAGCTGTTTTACTACGGCTGATTTGTTGTATACCTAGTTACTAGTTACTACAACATGACACAAGCCGCGGTGAAGAGCAAACCACCGCCACCGCTCCAGCCCTTCTCTCTGTTTTTACTCACCACCGCTCAACGTTATTTCAGCTCCGGTGGTCAGCTCACCACCGGAGCGGTGGTCACCTTACCACCGAAAATACAGACTATGAATAGGCCTTTAGTAGTTAACTTGTCTGTGGTTTGTTTTTAGGTTCAGCACCTCCCGACAGACACTGACATGGGTTCCTGACTCCTTTTTCTCCAGGTGAGTGCAGCATAGAGAATCTCTCTCTCTCTCTGTCTCTGTCTCTGTCTCTGTCTCTGTCTCTGTCTCTCTCTCTCTCTCTCTCTCTCTCTCTCTCTCTCTCTCTCTCTCTCTTCACATTACTGTAGTGTAATTTCATTTTTCCACACAATCACAATCGAGTGTTTATTTTCGTTGTATAGTCTCCTGAGCGGCCGGATCTCTACGTTGAAAGATGAAACTGGAGCTGTAAGTACCTCTCTTTGTGAGTGTGTGTGTGTGCGTGTGCGTGTGTGTGTGTGTGTGTGTGTGTGTGTGTGTGTGTGAGTGTGTGTGTGTGTGTGTGTGTGTGCGTGCGTGCGTGTGTGTGTGTGTGCGCGCGTGTGTGCGCACACGAGCACACACACCGTACAGTGCATTGACACGCCCCCTCCCTCTGCAGATCTTCATCGACAGAGATCCATCTCTGTTTGCTCCCATCCTCAACTTCCTGCGCACCAAAGAGCTCCATCCCCGCTCCATCAACGTGCACATGCTGATGCACGAGTCTGAGTTCTACGGCATCACGCCACTAGGTGAGACAGAGTCTGAGTTCTACGGCATCACGCCACTGGGTGAGACACAGAGTCTGAGTTCTACGGCATCACGCCACTAGGTGAGACACAGAGTCTGAGTTCTACGGCATCACGCCACTAGGTGAGACACAGAGTCTGAGTTCTACGGCATCACGCCACTGGGTGAGACACAGAGTCTGAGTTCTACGGCATCACGCCACTAGGTGAGACACAGAGTCTGAGTTCTACGGCATCACGCCACTAGGTGAGACACAGAGTCTGAGTTCTACGGCATCACGCCACTAGGTGAGACACAGAGTCTGAGTTCTACGGCATCACGCCACTGGGTGAGACACAGAGTCTGAGTTCTACGGCATCACGCCACTAGGTGAGACACAGAGTCTGAGTTCTACGGCATCACGCCACTAGGTGAGACACAGAGTCTGAGTTCTACGGCATCACGCCACTGGGTGAGACACAGAGTCTGAGTTCTACGGCATCACGCCACTGGGTGAGACACAGAGTCTGAGTTCTACGGCATCACGCCACTAGGTGAGACACAGAGTCTGAGTTCTACGGCATCACGCCACTAGGTGAGACACAGAGTCTGAGTTCTACGGCATCACGCCACTGGGTGAGACACAGAGTCTGAGTTCTACGGCATCACGCCACTAGGTGAGACACAGAGTCTGAGTTCTACGGCATCACGCCACTAGGTGAGACACAGAGTCTGAGTTCTACGGCATCACGCCACTGGGTGAGACACAGAGTCTGAGTTCTACGGCATCACGCCACTAGGTGAGACACAGAGTCTGAGTTCTACGGCATCACGCCACTAGGTGAGACACAGAGTCTGAGTTCTACGGCATCACGCCACTAGGTGAGACACAGAGTCTGAGTTCTACGGCATCACGCCACTAGGTGAGACACAGAGTCTGAGTTCTACGGCATCACGCCACTAGGTGAGACACAGAGTCTGAGTTCTACGGCATCACGCCACTAGGTGAGACACAGAGTCTGAGTTCTACGGCATCACGCCACTAGGTGAGACACAGAGTCTGAGTTCTACGGCATCACGCCACTGGGTGAGACACAGAGTCTGAGTTCTACGGCATCACGCCACTAGGTGAGACACAGAGTCTGAGTTCTACGGCATCACGCCACTAGGTGAGACACAGAGTCTGAGTTCTACGGCATCACACCACTGGGTGAGACACAGAGTCTGAGTTCTACGGCATCACGCCACTGGGTGAGACACAGAGTCTGAGTTCTACGGCATCACGCCACTAGGTGAGACACAGAGTCTGAGTTCTACGGCATCACGCCACTAGGTGAGACACAGAGTCTGAGTTCTACGGCATCACGCCACTGGGTGAGACACAGAGTCTGAGTTCTACGGCATCACGCCACTAGGTGAGACACAGAGTCTGAGTTCTACGGCATCACACCACTGGGTGAGACACAGAGTCTGAGTTCTACGGCATCACGCCACTGGGTGAGACACAGAGTCTGAGTTCTACGGCATCACGCCACTGGGTGAGACGCAGCACGCCACCGCCAGCGTTGCCATGTGGGCTTGTCTCTCACCAAAGCTGGCTTGTTTTTGCCGCCAGAGTTGCAGTCAAATATGTATTTATTAGTATTATAATGGCGATATTATTGGGCTTGTTTTTGGAGGTGGCTTATTTCTCTCACAAGAGTTGGCAACACTGAGCAGTGACCACCACTTCTCCATCAGTCAGTCTGGCTGCATCATCAACACTGAGCACTGACCACCACGTCTCCATCAGTCAGTCAGTCTGCATCATCCCACCAGACAACACTGAGCAGTGAGCACCACGTCTCCATCAGTCAGTCTGGCTGCATCATCCCACCAGACAACACTGAGCAGTGACCACCACTTCTCCATCAGTCAGTCTGGCTGCATCATCAACACTGAGCAGTGACCACCACGTCTCCATCAGTCAGTCAGTCTGCATCCCCCCACCAGACAACACTGAGCAGTGACCACCACGTCTCCATCAGTCAGTCTGGCTGCATCATCAACACTGAGCAGTGAACACCACGTCTCCATCAGTCAGTCTGGCTGCATCCCCCCACCAGACAACACTGAGCAGTGACCACCACTTCTCCATCAGTCAGTCTGGCTGCATCATCCCACCAGACAACACTGAGCAGTGACCACCACGTCTCCATCAGTCAGTCAGTCTGCATCCCCCCACCAGACAACACTGAGCAGTGACCACCACGTCTCCATCAGTCAGTCAGTCTGCATCCCCCCACCAGACAACACTGAGCAGTGACCACCACGTCTCCATCAGTCAGTCAGTCTGCATCCCCCCACCAGACAACACTGAGCAGTGACCACCACGTCTCCATCAGTCAGTCAGTCTGCATCCCCCCACCAGACAACACTGAGCAGTGACCACCACGTCTCCATCAGTCAGTCAGTCTGCATCCCCCCACCAGACAACACTGAGCAGTGACCACCACGTCTCCATCAGTCAGTCAGTCTGCATCCCCCCACCAGACAACACTGAGCAGTGACCACCACGTCTCCATCAGTCAGTCAGTCTGCATCATCAACACTGAGCAGTGACCACCACGTCTCCATCAGTCAGTCAGTCTGCATCCCCCCACCAGACAACACTGAGCAGTGACCACCACGTCTCCATCAGTCAGTCTGGCTGCATCCCCCCACCAGACAACACTGAGCTCTGACCACCACGTCTCCATCAGTCAGTCTGGCTGCATCCCCCCACCAGACAACACTGAGCAGTGACCACCACGTCTCCATCAGTCAGTCTGGCTGCATCATCCCACCAGACAACACTGAGCAGTGACCACCACGTCTCCATCAGTCAGTCTGGCTGCATCATCCCACCAGACAACACTGAGCAGTGACCACCACGTCTCCATCAGTCAGTCTGGCTGCATCCCCCCACCAGACAACACTGAGCAGTGACCACCACTTCTCCATCAGTCAGTCTGGCTGCATCATCCCACCAGACAACACTGAGCAGTGACCACCACTTCTCCATCAGTCAGTCAGTCTGCATCAGCCCACCAGACAACACTGAGCAGTGACCACCACTTCTCCATCAGTCGGTCTGGCTGCATCAGCCCACCAGACAACACTGAGCAGTGACCACCACTTCTCCATCAGTCAGTCTGGCTGCATCCCCCCACCAGACAACACTGAGCAGTGACCACCACTTCTCCATCAGTCAGTCAGGCTGCATCATCAACACTGAGCAGTGAGCACCACTTCTCCATCAGTCAGTCTGGCTGCATCATCCCACCAGACAACACTGAGCTCTGACCACCACGTCTCCATCAGTCGGTCTGGCTGCATCATCCCACCAGACAACACTGAGCAGTGACCACCACGTCTCCATCAGTCAGTCTGGCTGCATCATCCCACCAGACAACACTGAGCTCTGACCACCACGTCTCCATCAGTCGGTCTGGCTGCATCATCCCACCAGACAACACTGAGCAGTGACCACCACGTCTCCATCAGTCAGTCTGGCTGCATCATCCCACCAGACAACACTGAGCTCTGACCACCACGTCTCCATCAGTCAGTCAGTCTGCATCCCCCCACCAGACAACACTGAGCAGTGACCACCACGTCTCCATCAGTCAGTCAGTCTGCATCCCCCCACCAGACAACACTGAGCAGTGACCACCACGTCTCCATCAGTCAGTCAGTCTGCATCATCAACACTGAGCAGTGACCACCACGTCTCCATCAGTCAGTCAGTCTGCATCCCCCCACCAGACAACACTGAGCAGTGACCACCACGTCTCCATCAGTCAGTCTGGCTGCATCATCCCACCAGACAACACTGAGCAGTGACCACCACGTCTCCATCAGTCAGTCTGGCTGCATCATCCCACCAGACAACACTGAGCAGTGACCACCACGTCTCCATCAGTCAGTCTGGCTGCATCATCCCACCAGACAACACTGAGCAGTGACCACCACGTCTCCATCAGTCAGTCTGGCTGCATCCCCCCACCAGACAACACTGAGCAGTGACCACCACTTCTCCATCAGTCAGTCTGGCTGCATCATCCCACCAGACAACACTGAGCAGTGACCACCACTTCTCCATCAGTCAGTCAGTCTGCATCAGCCCACCAGACAACACTGAGCAGTGACCACCACTTCTCCATCAGTCGGTCTGGCTGCATCAGCCCACCAGACAACACTGAGCAGTGACCACCACTTCTCCATCAGTCAGTCTGGCTGCATCCCCCCACCAGACAACACTGAGCAGTGACCACCACTTCTCCATCAGTCAGTCAGGCTGCATCATCAACACTGAGCAGTGAGCACCACTTCTCCATCAGTCAGTCTGGCTGCATCATCCCACCAGACAACACTGAGCTCTGACCACCACGTCTCCATCAGTCGGTCTGGCTGCATCATCCCACCAGACAACACTGAGCAGTGACCACCACGTCTCCATCAGTCAGTCTGGCTGCATCATCCCACCAGACAACACTGAGCTCTGACCACCACGTCTCCATCAGTCGGTCTGGCTGCATCATCCCACCAGACAACACTGAGCAGTGACCACCACGTCTCCATCAGTCAGTCTGGCTGCATCATCCCACCAGACAACACTGAGCAGTGACCACCACGTCTCCATCAGTCAGTCTGGCTGCATCCCCCCACCAGACAACACTGAGCAGTGACCACCACTTCTCCATCAGTCAGTCTGGCTGCATCCCCCCACCAGACAACACTGAGCAGTGACCACCACTTCTCCATCAGTCGGTCTGGCTGCATCCCCCCACCAGACAACACTGAGCAGTGACCACCACTTCTCCATCAGTCAGTCAGTCTGCATCATCCCACCAGACAACACTGAGCAGTGAGCACCACTTCTCCATCAGTCGGTCTGGCTGCATCATCCCACCAGACAACACTGAGCAGTGACCACCACGTCTCCATCAGTCAGTCAGTCTGCATCCCCCCACCAGACAACACTGAGCAGTGACCACCACTTCTCCATCAGTCAGTCTGGCTGCATCAGCCCACCAGACAACACTGAGCAGTGAGCACCACTTCTCCATCAGTTAGTCAGTCTGCATCATCCCACCAGACAACACTGAGCAGTGAGCACCACTTCTCCATCAGTCAGTCTGGCTGCATCCCCCCACCAGACAACACTGAGCAGTGACCACCACGTCTCCATCAGTCAGTCAGTCTGGCTGCATCCCCCCACCAGACAACACTGAGCAGTGACCACCACGTCTCCATCAGTCAGTCAGTCTGGCTGCATCCCCCCACCAGACAACACTGAGCAGTGACCACCACGTCTCCATCAGTCAGTCTGGCTGCATCATCAACACTGAGCAGTGACCACCACTTCTCCATCAGTCAGTCTGGCTGCATCATCAACACTGAGCAGTGACCACCACTTCTCCATCAGTCGGTCTGGCTGCATCATCAACACTGAGCAGTGACCACCACTTCTCCATCAGTCAGTCAGTCTGCATCCCCCCACCAGACAACACTGAGCAGTGACCACCACTTCTCCATCAGTCAGTCTGGCTGCATCATCAACACTGAGCAGTGACCACCACTTCTCCATCAGTCGGTCTGGCTGCATCATCAACACTGAGCAGTGACCACCACTTCTCCATCAGTCAGTCAGGCTGCATCATCAACACTGAGCAGTGAGCACCACGTCTCCATCAGTCAGTCTGGCTGCATCCCCCCACCAGACTAATGTCCTCTCTCCAGTTCAGACTTCAATACATACAGCCTCCTCTCTGACTGACCATATTCATTATAACAAGATTGTGATAGTTTCTTAAAAGCAAAGTGTGGTTTGAGAGACCTGCTGAAAAACAGTATCTTTTGAATCTCATGCTGAAGTTACATTTACGTTTTCAATTCTGTTGAATCTTAGGATGATACTAACTGTTTTGTTTTGTTCATTGATTTACCTAAAGATACCTTTAGAGTACCAAGAGGGGGCACTGTTGCACCACTCACTTCAGACCGGTCTTAAGTTTTAGTCACACTTTTTTGTAGTTTTTCAGGCCTGGCTGTATTATCATGTTCTAAGTTATTTTCTGTCTGTACCATTATTCTACCAGTAATAACGTATTATATGTTCAGCTGTATATTTACTGCATGCTTTCTGTTCTGTGTTCTCGTGTGTGTGTGTGTGTGTGTGTGTGTGTGTGTGTGTGTGTGTGTGTGTGTGTGCAGTGCGTAAGCTGCAGTTGTGTGATGAGCTGGATCGGTCGTCCTGTGGCAATGTGCTGTTTAATGGATACCTCCCTCCTCCAGGTATAAATCAATACATCTTTAAAAGTACAAACACATTTCATATCTCTGCACTTTAGTCAGCCGTTGGCTGTTTTCAAATGTGCTTCATGAATAAAATGGACTTGACATCGGTAAGAAACCAACTCCGTATGGAATCTTCAGGAAATGAAGAAAACCATATATATATATTTTTTAACGAATAAATCCTGCCTAATCACAGTTGGTATTGTGACTTTAGTTTATATATCGTCAATTACTTGCATGAGAGGGTGACAGGTGGTGGATTTAGCTGCTTCAGGAGACAGTTTGAGGGTCCAATGGAGTTAAGAGGTTTTGTCCGAAAGCGCTATTTAGTACTTTTCATTGATTCATTTTTTCCCCTCCAACACACAGACGTAAAGGCTGTTCAATAGCATTGATTTATGGGAAAATAAAACACTCAACCAAAAAGACATTAAAATGATGTAAGACTTGAACCCTAGCATCCCTAAATAGAAGACCCAGCGTTGCTTTTCGGTAACATTTTAATTTTAATTAATTACTTAATTATTTTCTGTTCTTTTTTCACCTAAACGTCATCATTGATGTACATTGCAATGCCATTCCAATGCCATTGGTCATGATATTTGCATATAAATACCCCCCACAGAGGCTGAAATTCACACAAATTAAAAATGTCTGGACTGGATTATATTATTATATAATTATTATATAAATGTGCATATCAAGTTTTAATCAAACTTTCTTTTTTTTAACATAATTTCCTCTGCAAAGTCCTAGTAGTACAAAGTAGTAGTGAGGTTGAAATCTCTTTTTTTTTGCAAGTAGAAATATATCCGGGTCTTACAGGGTTAACCCATTCTGATCGGGAACCCGTTTTGGTGTTAGCATCATGTTATGCTTTAGCTATTGAAAAATAGCAGATCTACAAGCTCATAGCGCGCCACCGAGTGGCGCGCTATGACCTTATAGGTCTGCTATTTTTTTTTAAATCGAAGAACGACTGACATTTTTAGAATCTGATCTCGGGTCAGAATGGGTTAATCAGACCAGTGTATGTGTCCAGTGGAAACCTGGTATGAATCTGATCTCGGGTCAGAATGGGTTAATCAGACCCAGTGTGTGTCCAGTGGAAACCTGGTATGAATCTGATCTCGGGTCAGAATGGGTTAATCAGACCTAGTGTGTGTCCAGTGGAAACCTGGTATGAATCTGATCTCGGGTCAGAATGGTTTAATGAAGTGGTTCACAGTACTGTGTGTCTTCCTGTCTCTCTGTCCTCAGTGTACCCGGCCAAGCGCCGTAACCGCCACAGCGTGGCGGGGCCCCAGTGCATGGGCAGCCGCTCCAACCCCATAGAGAGGGCCCCCGTCAGGCGCAGTAACACCATGCCGCCGCACCTGGGGGGGAACTGTGGGATCCTGGGGCGGGCCGGGGCCGAGGAGCGGTCGGCCGGAGGTACGAACCATAGGGCTGTATTTTGCGTGTCTTAAAGGGACACTGGTTTCACTACCTTCCTGGACTACAATTCCCATAATTCTTTGGTGCACTGCTCCTCCTTGTGGATAGGGGGGAGAGCTGTCTTACTGAGACAACATGTAGTCCAGGAAGGAAGTGAGCCCAGTGTCCATGACATCAGAGACAACAGGCTCACTGCTACAATCTAAAATATCTAAAACCACATATTACACACATAAATACCCCCAGGAAAGTGTTCTAAAGCTCCTAAACGTCATTAACATATATTCTTTTGCAAAAAGGGTGAAGTGTCCCTTTAAGAACCAGGTCTTATTCCCTAACTTGAGTAAACTAAAGACCTGGAGGCGTGGTCAATGCTCTTTGGCCACTCAGAATAGCCAAATGGCATTGATCACAACCCCCAGGTCTTTAGTTTACTCAAGTTAGGGAATAAGACCTGGTACTTAAGACACGCAAAATACAGCCCATATAGACTGTAAGAAATATGGACAAAGCGTTCCGCGGGTCTAACATGAATGTAAAATGAAGCCTGTCAGTCCTTGAATTGTAAGTCGCCATCTTTCTAGATTCGTTTGGGCCCAGCTGAGCCCATTGGCTGGCCCAGACAACGAGGCGGGACTTCCACCCCCCCTTCTTCTTCTCCGTTGGTTTTTATTTTGACTCGAGTGGGTGGGGGATCCCGTTCATAGACTGTAACGGTAGCCACGCCCCCCTCAGAACATTATACGTGACTTTATGGTAATCTTTTTTATAAATGGGACCATAATTTTCCAAAAAGAATATTATGACATTAGAAATGAGACTTTAAACTAGTGACTGCATGGAAGCAGAAAGTATTCATGGCCATGTTTATTAAGGTAATACAGTCTAGGTGAAGTTGGGCCCAAATACATGGGCCTCTATGGGGCTATGGGTTTTTTTGGGCCCAATGACAGCGCCACAACAGGCCATTATATGAACTTTCAGGAAATCCAGATTTCCTTTAGTGGCTTCACAAAATATCTGTATCTGCCCCCCTGGTAAGAACGCACACGTGTTCTTTTATAAAAAATAAAAAAAATAGCAGATCTACAAGCTCGTAGCGCGGCACCGAGTGGCGCGCTACGAGCTTGTAGGTCTGCTTTTTTTTTTATCGTGAAAATGTGGAGCAAATCTTTTAATGTGTATATATATATATATATATTCTTTCAGAGCGATTTTTTTTTACTCAAATACGTGCTTCTGCGGGGTCCCTGGAACAACGTATTTTCAGATGGCGGCCAATTACATATATTTTGTTTGGGAGTCCTTCCTTGACATGAAAATATGGGTTTTTCGAGAAAACTGTCATTTGTAGAATCGTCCTCGGGTCTAAATGAGTTAAAAGCGAGGCGGGTTCTGGTTATGAGAAGGTCATCTTGACATGTTCTGTGTGTGTGTGTGTGTGTGTGTGTGTGTGTAGGTCATTCCTCTGACTCAGGGATGGTTCGTATTATCTGTGGTCATCACAACTGGATTGCTGTGGCATATGCACAGTTTGTGGTCTGTTACAGGTGAGCTCTAACACTGTTCACTTTGTGGTCTGTTACAGGTGAGCTCTAACACTGTTCAGGTTGTGGTCTGTTACTCCTGATTAGGGATGGGGATTGTTAAAGGGATAGTTCAGGGTTTTTTTTTTAACTTAAGCTGTATGAAATACTTGCCATTAATATAGTGGTTGCAACTGTATTAATTGATTGCCCGAGTCCCGTGGTGGGAGTTCTGCTCTGGTTTTGTTGTAGTTCCGGTCATTTTGTGGGGGGGCACTGGGGGCCACGCAGTAAAGGTAAATTAATCCACAAAACTAACGTCATTTGTATTGTTGACCTATTTCTAAAATATTAGTTCAACCTTTTTTACCCCTCTATCACACAGAACTGTTTTTTGTGTCCATATCACTACGCCCCAAATAATTGTTCCATGTGATAGAGGGGTCAAAGTTGAACATGCAATGCATTATGGCCTGGGTGTCTGCATAGTGCATTTACTACCAGCTAAGCTAAGCCTGCCAATTGTATTTATTTTACACCTGTTTTAACACTAATGTATTGTTCTGGTATTGAGTGAGAAGAGATTTTGTAACTTTTGTACTGGTTCAAATTTGTGCAAGCTAAATAAATGAGACATGTTCTTACTCTTGGATTTAACCTTTGTGTGTTTAAATCATTCAGTTGATAAAACCTTTACAATTATACAAGCTTTTTACTAAATGTACTCTGCTTTCATGCCAGAAGACTGGATGGAGTAGATCATGCTAAAATTATATTTAATTGTTTTTAATAAAAAAATTAAAAAAACTGCTTTAGAATCTAAAAAAAACTTTTTTGAATCGGAAAAATCGAAAAGATCGCAGCCCTAGTCTAAATGGGTTAACTCTCTCTCTCTCTCTCTCTCTCTCTCCAGGGTGAAGGAGTCTACTGGCTGGCAGCAGGTCTTTAACTCTCTCTCTCTCTCTCTCTCTCTCCCTCCAGGGTGAAGGAGTCTACTGGCTGGCAGCAGGTCTTCACTTCGCCTCGTCTGGATTGGCTGATTGACCGCGTGGCGCTCAACGCCAAGGTGATGGGCGGGTCACTGGGCGACAACGACAAGATGGTGGCGGTGGCCTCGGGGACGGACATCATCCTCTGGTCCATCTGCCCTGATGGCAACGGGAGCGAGATCGGTGAGACCCTGTCTGTCCTTTTTGTCTCTGTCCATTCTGTACGGTTACGGGAACCCCTTTTGGTGTTTTAAGCATTATGTTTTACTCTAGCTATTGAAAAATAGCAGTTCTAAAACGGGTAGTCCCAATACTTCATTCTGATTGGCTGGTTACCGTCACGTGACCGGTGTAAATAAGCCGATGACCCACTCACCCACACCCTCGAGTGTAATATTGCAATTAAACAGTTACCCTTAAAACTAAGAAAACCGCTGAAAAAAAAATGTCCCAAGAAACTAGCTATAGCCTAGCCACCGAGTTTGCTATAGCGCTCTGGGAGAACAGAGCAGCTGAATTCTTTGTTTTGATTATAGGTGGTGAACGGTGCTGGTTTAAACCCACGGCTAGAAGGCCGTTTCAACCAATCAGATAATAATAATAATCTTTATTGTCCCGAAGGATATTTGTCTTCACAATCTGTTCAACAGTTCAACACCCACATCAAAAACAACACAGAGCACATAACACCAAGACAGTACAAAAAACAAAACATGAGGTCCCCACAAGCTGTGTACAGAACCATCCTATCGGCGGGGCAGTTTGTTTAATGCCGCGATGGCTGAGGGGACAAAACTCCTACTAAAACTGACCTTTTTCCATGGCAAGGTTCTGTATCTTTGTCCAGATGGCATGAGGTTAAAGAAACGATACAGAGGATGGTCATTTGATATCGAGAGTGCTAGTCGTGTGATGGCGTTATTGTTCATATCAGAAAGTGTGGGTGTAGGAAGTCCGATGATTTTGGAAGCAATACGGGTGATACTGAAAAGTTTGTTCCTGTTAGGATTGCTTCCTCGAAACGACCTGTGGTATAATTAAAGTTATTGCCCCTGTGATTACCCTGGTTGTGAATGACCACTTTCCTATTGCCTGCAGGTGTGTTCAGTCTGAACGTTCCCGTGGAGGCTCTCTTCTTCGTTGGTAATCAGCTCATTGCTACCAGTCACACAGGGAAGGTGGGGGTGTGGAACGCTGTCACCAAGCACTGGCAGGTACTGTAGGATGCACACACACACACACACACACGCACGCACGCGCACACACACACACACATACACACACACACACACACGCACAGGCTCACACACACACACACACACACACACGCACGCACGCGCACACACACACACACATACACACACACACACACACACGCACACGCACACACACGCACACACATGCACACACACACACACACACGCACGCACGCACGCACACACGCACGCACAGGCGCACACACACACACGCACGCACAGGCTCACACACAAAGTACCTGTGTTGGATTTAATTATTAGTGAGCAGGTTCCCCCCCCTCAAGTTGTTGCTCCAGTTTCATAGCCACTTTCTCCGACTCCTATGCTGTCTGTATGAACCTAGTACCGACCAAGATGACGGCTGCTGCTGTCGGCAAAGACTAGTTCCAGCCATCTATGTAGTTTGTGTATCTGGGCTAAACACGATGACATGTTTGTTATAGTTTGTGTATCGGGCTAAACATGATGACATGTATGTTATAGTTTGTGTATCTGGGCTAAACATGAGGACATGTATGTTATAGTTTGTGTATCTGGGCTAAACATGAGGACATGTATGTTATAGTTTGTGTATCTGGGCTAAAACATGATGACATGTATGTTATTCACGGGGCTAAAACATGATGACATGTATGTTATTCACAGGGCTAAACATGATGACATGTATGTTATTCACGGGGATAAACATGATGACATGTATGTTATTCACGGGGATAAACATGATGACATGTATGTTATTCACAATTGGCTGTAAATGTTTGGACGGTTAAATTGTTGTATTGCTCTCTCTCTCTGTCTCGATTTCCGTTGGATTTGTTCTCGTGTTTCCGCATAATAATAATAATAATATGAATGCAGTTTCTAAATGACTGAATGGACGTTCAGGTAGTCATAAAGTGTGACTTTAGCGTTGTATTTTGTGAACGCAGAACCAGGATGTAGTTCCTATCAACAGTTACGACACTGCTGGCTCCTTCCTCATCCTGGGATGCAACAACGGCTCCATTTACTACATAGGTGAGTGTGGTCTGTCCCCCTTTGTTGTCTAATGCAGTGGCTCCCAAAGGGGGGTCCCGGGGACCCCCAGGGGGTCCCCAGATAAAGGAGAGTTGGGAACCAAGTGGACCCTTATGGGTCTGTAACTCTGAAGGTCATTACACACTGGCGAATTAGCGACGCAATGCGAATAAGCGATCTGAAAATGCGAAATATTGCATGTTGCAGTTCGCCTGCGAATCTCTGCAAAATACGACACCAGAGCGAACAAATAAAGAGCGAAAACGGTCGCATTTTCGCACATTCACCACTGATGTGGAAGCTTGCATGGACTTCAATTGTTTTTTTTTAAATGCGAATTATTCGCACGAATATATCGCGTCGCCAATTCGCCAGTGTGTAATGACCTTGAGAGTGTACAAATGGAACCAAATTTGGTCCATTTGTACACACTCGGAGTTAAATTACCTTAGATTTTACAGTATAAATTAGGGTCCCAGAGATGGAAATGCCATTAAATGGGGTTCTGTAGACTAATGCATGTCAAACTGGGGGTCCTTGAAATTAAAATGGTTGAGGGTCACTGCTAGAGTCGTACAAATCTTCTCTTATGGGGGGTCTTTGGCATTTATTTTCTAATGCGGGTCCGCAGAGCTAATTAGTGTCAATTTGGGGGTCCTTGGCATGAGAAAGTTTGGGAACCACTGGTTTTAAGGCCTATTCATAGTCTGGATTTTCGGTGGTGAGGTGACCACCGCTCCGGTGGTGAGCTGACCACCGCTCCGGTGGTGAGGTGACCACCGCTCCGGTGGTGAGGTGACCACCGCTCCGGTGGTGAGGTGACCACCGCTCCGGTGGTCAGCCACCGGAGCTGAAATAACGTTGAGCGGTGGTGAGTAAAAACAGAGAGAAGGGCTGGAGCGGTGGCGGTGGTTTGCTCTTCACCGCGGCTCAGTGACGTCATGTTGTAGTTCGGTGGTCACCTCAGTGACGTCATGTTGTAGTTCGGTTGTCACCTCAGTGACGTCATGTTGTAGTTCGGTGGTTAAATCCAGACTATGTATGAGCCTTTATGTATAGCAGCTAAGTCTTTTGATCTGATCTGTTGTTGTTGTGATGATTTCAGATGTCCAGAAGTTTCCTCTGAGAATGAAAGACAACGACCTGTTGGTGACAGAGCTGTACAGAGACCCAACGGAAGACGCCATCACTGCCCTGAGCGTCTACCTCACACCAAAGACAAGTAAATTATTATTAAATCCTGACAGTTTTCTGAAAAAGCTGTTTCTATGTCAGTCGTTCTTCGATTTTTCAAAAATAGCAGACCTACAAGCTTGTAGATCTGCTATTTTTCAATAGCTAAAGCATAACGTAATGCTAACACCAAAAGGGGTTCCCGCGCAAAATGGGTTAACCCATTCTGACCTGAGATCGGATTCTAAAAATGTCTGTTTGAAAATGACAGTTTTCTAAAAAAAAATCTATGTCAGTCGTTCTTCGATTTTTCAAAAATAGCACACCTACAAGCTCGTAGCGCGCCACTCGCTTGTTCTTTTGCATTATTAAAGGACCACTTTTCAACCTATCTTCATATAATAGGTCCTCACTAATAATCATGTCTCATAGGAGGGCTGTGGGCAGTTTAGAAACCGTCTTCCAGTGACATCGTCATTAGGCAGATTATTTTTCAAACAAGATTTTTTTTTTACGAAAATGTTTAGATTTTCATTATCGTGAGAACGATAATTTTCACATTGCAACTTTTCAGGACTAGAAAGCCTGCAGTTTATATTTGCTTGTATTCCCCACCGATGATGTCACTGGAAGACGGTTTCTAAACTGAAATTACAGTTTAGAAACCCATTAACCCATTTTGGGCAGGAACCCCTTTTGCCGTTTTAAACATTATGTTATAATTTAGCTACTGAAAAATAGCAGATCTACAAGCTCATAGCGCTCCACCGAGTGGCGCGCTACGAGCTTGTAGATCTGCTATTCTTTTTTTTTAATCGTGAAAACGTATATTAGTAATTGTATTGTCTTGTAATGTTCATTGTTGTTTTCTGTATGTTTGTATTGTTATTTGTGTGTAAAAAAGGAAAATAAATACATTGTTTAAAAAAAGAAAAATCGTGAAAACGTGACGCAAATCCTGACCGAAAACTGTCAAGATTTAGAAGACGTTTTATAAATTTCGACGTCAGGCCTAAATGGGTTAAAAAACATCTAATATTCTGTCGATCATTGGATGAATGGTTTCACTCCTGCGTTGCGTTGCGTTCCCAGGTGACAGTGGGAACTGGATAGAGATCGCCTACGGGACCAGTTCAGGGGCAGTGAGGGTCATAGTGCAACACCCGGAGACGGTGGGTTCAGGCCCTCAGCTGTTCCAGACCTTCTCCGTTCACCGGAGCCCCGTGACCAAGATCATGCTGTCTGAAAAGCACCTCATATCAGGTAGGGGAAATCCACCATTTTTAACACATTGTGACCTGAGATCAGATTTTAAAAAAAGTCTTCTACATCCTGACAGTTTTCTGAAAAAGCAATGTTTCTATATGTCAGTCGTTCTTCGATTAAAAATAAATAAATAGCAGACCTACAAGCTCGTAGCGCGCCACTCGGTGGCGCGCTATGAGGGGGGGGGTCTCTGGAACTACATATTTTCAGATGGGGGTCGGCGGCCAATTGCATATATACAGGTATATTTGGGGGTCCTTGACATGAAAATGTTTGAGAACCACTGATATAGAAACGTTTTTCATAAAACTGTCAGGATTTAGAAGGCATTCGTAGAATCGTCCTCAGGTCTAAATGGGTTTAATAACCATGCGTGTTTGTTTTTGTATGTCCGTTTAGGACAGGGTATTGTTTGAAAAAAAAAAAATGCTGATACTTGGGATTCAATACTGATGATGAACTCACAAAACAAACGAATTGAATACTGTATTCCCTATTGTTGAAACGCGCTGCAAGCAGCCCAGCGGTCCCATTTTCTCGCACTGATTTCCAGACAAAAGGCCACATGGAAACAGGCATCTTCCTTATCCCACAACCAGTGATGTGCAGACATGTTACTGGACTTGTGTCATCCAGTTGGCATTCTTTGGCTTCTAATAATTATTAACTGAACAGAAAGTAGCTTTTTCTTTTAACCACTTCGGTGGTTTTAACCACTTCGGTGGTTTTGCTGTACCAGCAAAACGGGCAAACTGCAGAACAATAAGATTGTTTACCCATTTCCGAACATTGCATTGCAGATGTAAAGGTAGTCCCGATAATATCCTACAGGTGTCTGTAGTTTTGAGTCAGAGTGGAAACTTTAAAAAGACAGGTTGAAACTTGAAGCAACGTTTTAAAACTGCTGTTTCTCTTTTTACGGATTACACTGAATTTAACATGAAGGCAGACGGTTGATCGGGGATTATTTCTTGAAACGAGGAACCCTGAATGTGTGTCCTGTGTGTGTGTGTGTGTGTGTGTGTGTTTGCCAGTGTGTGCAGATTAATAACCATGTGTAATATAGTTATTAGATCGAAAAGACTTGACAGGATGTTGTGGATGAAGTTTCACGTTTCCAGTTTATATAAGAAAAAAAGCGTTACAAGAAAAGACATGAAGCAATTTATGAATGAATCTTTGCATAAGAGGATTCTCTCGGCACGGTGGCACAGTTGGTAGTGCTGTCGCCTCACAGCTAGAAGGTCCTGGGTTCGATTCCCGCTGGGGACGCTGTGGTCGCTGTGGATATCCTGGTCTCTAAAACTGCCTCCCCCTGGCCAGCCGGGGCGCCTGATGGAGGGGAAAGGAACTGGTTGGAATAACGTGTTCCTTCCACGCGCTACGTCCGGCCGGGGAAATTCCCCCCTGTCAGGTGAAAAGAAGCAGCTTGGACTCCTCATGCATAAAAGGAGGCATGAGGTCAGTCCGCTGCCCCCCCCCCCCCAGGTTGGCAGAGGAAGTGTAGCGCCCAGGATTACATTAGATAATTGACACTGGGTGAAAATAAAACTGGGTTACAAAATTGTGGGATAAAAATTTAGTTAAAAAAAAAATAAGAGGTTTCTCTCGGCTGGTCTGGTCGTTAGCTCGTATCTGACTCACATGTAACAACAGAACCCCAAAGAAAGAGTGGTTCCTGGACCGGATATCCTGGCGCTAGCATAAAGCATCATGGGAAATGCAGTTTCCAGCAAAACCCCCGTAAATGAATATAGCAACAGAAACAGCTATTCTAAATGAATTAAATTCTTTTTAACTCCCCAACTGGTTCTTTTTAAACTGTAAATAATAATACTATGAAATAAACATCTTTATAAACATTATGAAATTAAATGTGAAATATGAATAACTATATATTCCAAATAGTTATAACCACGTGTCCTGTGTGTGTGTGTGTGTGTGTGTGTGTGTGTGTGTGTGTGTGTTGCATACAAAAACGTATATATTGCTCGCCACGACCGGATTGTTGACCTAGTGTCTGATGCAGTTCGAAAGCATGTGCCATCTAGTGCAGCAATGTATAAACATTCAAGAGTGTTACCAGATTGGTTTAGCTGTGCATGCGATGTCTTTGCTAACATCCCGAATACACCTGATGTTGTCTTTGTTGACACCAGACACAAGGAGGTCCTGATTCTGGAGGTGGGCTGTGTCTTTGATCTGTACATGGACCAGGCATTCCAAGATAAATATTCTAAGTATCAACCATTACTTGGAAGCATAACAAACTTGGGGTATCGCTGTAGATTTGCCATACTGATATTCGGAAGCCTGGGCCATGTGCATAAACTGACCATATGAGTGGTCTAAGAATAGCTGGCATGACAAAAAGCAAAGCCAAACAACTTGCCAAATACTGAGCTCTGTCTCGTCTGTTAGAGGCAGTTTGTCTGTGGAGAAGGAGGTGCCATGTGTATCCTTAAGTGAACATGAACTGTCAACCCCGTTATATTTGTTTCCTTGTAAAATTAATTGTAATTTGTGGATTCAAATAAAGAAATCTAAATGTGTGTGTGTGTGTGTGTGTGTGTGTGTGTGTGTGTGTGTGTGTGTGTGTGTGTGTGTGTGTGTGTGTGTGTGTGTGTGTGTGTGTGTGTGTGTGTGTGTGTGTGTGTGTGTGTGTGTGTGTGTGTGTGTGTGTGTGTGTGTGTGTGTGGTTTGTCAGTGTGTGCAGATAATAACCACGTGCGCACATGGACGGTGACTCGGTTCAGAGGAATGATTTCCACGCAGCCTGGCTCCACCCCTCTCACCTCCTTCAAGGTCCTTTCATTGGACGATATCGACACACATGGAGGATGCAGCGCGGGCACAGAGATAGGTGACACAGATATGATGCACGATGAAGTTTCTATTGGATGATAAAGACCTTAACCCATTCTGACCTGAGATCAGATTCATACGAGGTTTCCACTGGACACACACTGGTCTGATGAACCCATTCTGACCTGAGATCAGATTCTAAAAATGTCAGTCGTTCTTCGAATTTTTCAAAAATAGCAGACCTACAAGCTCGTATCGCGCCACTCGGTGGCGCGATATGAGCTTGTAGATCTGCTATTTTTCAATAGCTAAAGCATAACATGATGCCAACACCAAAATGGGTGCCCGGTCAGAATGGGTTAAAAAATCCCAAAGTCTTATTGGTAACCCATTTTGGGGTGGGGACCCCTTTTTGTTTTTTTTAAGCATTATGTTGTACTTTAGGTTATTGAAAAATAGCAGATCTACAAGCTCATAGCGCGGCACCGAGTGCCGCGCTATGAGCTTGTAGGTCTGATATTTTAGAAAAAACGTGAAAACGTGGCGCAAATCTTTGAATATATATTCTTTCAGAGGGGGGGGGGGGGGGGGTTCCTGGAACAACATATTTTCTGATGGTGGCCAATTGCATACCTTTTGGTGGTCCCTGACATGAAAATGTTTGAGAACCACTGACATAGAAACAGAAACATGGGGTTTTTCAGAAAACTGGGAGGATTTAGAAGGCATTTGTAGAATCGTCCTCAGGCCTAAAATGGGTTAAAAATACAACGACTCCCAAGTCATGTCAGTCTTATATTAAAAGCTTGTCAGACGAAGTAATTCCTAGTATAAAACATTGGCCAAAGTCACATTATTAAAAAAAAACATGTTTTAGTCTAGATCTCATTTAGCGGGAGTTCCCCTAGAATGGATCGGGGCTAAAGGCTAAAAGTAAGAGGTTGAGCAGACGTAGAATACGCACATGGACAGGCTGGTTGCTGCTGGGCTAAAAGAAACTTCAGCCCTGTTGCACACCACAGGTAACAGCAAGACGTTCTTTATTTAAATACGGACAACGTTTCCATCTATTCGATCTTCATCAGGTCATGTCAGGTCAAAGTAAGAGGTTAACATGGCAGGGTCTCGGGTTCTCAGATCTAAGGATCGGAAAGGTTAATAGTCCAGTAATAATGTAGTCATTTTTTATTTATTTTTAAACATCTGTTTATTATGATTTTTGGCACGGAAGCATTTCAGTAATGATTAACCATAAAATTACAGATCGGACAAAAAATTGCAAAAAACATACAAACAAGAGACTTACAATAAAAGGAGACAAAGCATAACTCAAAGAAAAAGACAAAAACAATAAAATAATAACTGACAAGGCTGATGACTACACGGCACTCCGAGGACAGAAACGACATCACTATCGATTCTAAAAAAACATTTCTGATATGAAAAAGAAGACGTATGCATACATGTGTACCCACATAGAAAATACAAACATACATACAGTATATACATATCAAACATTAATTAGATGACACCAGTAAGACGCGCAAACGCGGGAAGCGAACGCAGCTCGTACATATTTGGGTTTTGGACGTATAGCTGCTTTGGGGACTCCTTATATGGTTATGGCTGAGTCATGGTGACGTAACAACGGGACAGACACTTGCATCAATCACAAACAAATCACTCAGCTCCATATGGGCACAAAAGCGGGACAGACACACATACAGACACACACACACACAGAAATTATCTGCTAGGTCTCATAGTAAGTGCTCACTGCGTTCGCAATTGCGGGGCAGAACAACATTGAATTCCACCACTTCAGTCCAACGTAACAAGCGTCTCAATAATGGGCGACCAGGTTTTTTAGATAAAGGTGAATCTAATTTTCTCCATATGCAGCACTCCTCCCAGCTCCCTTAAATGTAGTCATTTGACCTCAAACTAATTGCAAAAGAAACAAACTGAGCTGATTTTGTATCTTCAATATATCTGAGTGGAAAGTGCTGAAAATGGCCTGTACAGTAATGACCACCATTAGACATCCTACTGTATATAAGGCAAATATTTTCTAGATTTCCTTTTGATTTAACCCATTCTGACCTGAGATCAGATTCTAAAAAAAATTCTTCTACACCCTGACAGTTTTCCATTCTGACCTGAGATCAGATTCTAAAAAAAATTCTTCTACACCCCGACAGTTTTCCATTCTGACCTGAGATCAGATTCTAAAAATGTCTTCTACATCCTGACAGTTTTCCATTCTGACCTGAGATCAGATTCTAAAAAGGTCTTCTACACCCTGACAGTTTTCCATTCTGACCTGAGATCAGATTCTAAAAATGTCTTCTACATCCTGACAGTTTTCTGAAAAAAGCTATGTTTCTATATGTCAGTCGTTCTTCGATTTTTCAAAAATAGCAGACCTACAAGCTCGTAGCGCGCCACTCGGTGGCGCGCTACGAGCTTGTAGATCTGCTATTTTTCAATAGCTTAAAGCATAACATAATGCTAACACCAAAAGGGGGTTTAAGTAGCATGTGACATGTCAAACTGGGGTGTTTCCATTCCAAGCATTAGTTTAGCATAAAACACTCATTGGGCTAAATTTGGCCAAATAGCCACTGACGGCTATGGCCGTTATTATGAGTTTGTCCTGTACTATAAATGTACTGTCGTTACGACAGGTCCATATGGAGAGAGAGATGACCAGCAGGTGTTCATACAGAGAGTGGTACCAGACACCGATAAACTCTACGTTAGACTGTCTTCTAATGGGAAGAGGTAACATCCCTAGTGTGTGTGTGTGTGTGTGTGTGTGTGTGTGTGTGTGCGCAGGGTGTGTGAGGTGCGTTCAGTGGACGGGACGTCCATCACAGCCTTCGTGGTCCATGAGTGTGTTTATATCCTGTGTGTGTGTGTGTGTGTGTGTGTGTGTGTGTGTGCGTCAGGGTGTGTGAGGTGCGTTCAGTGGACGGGACGTCCATCACAGCCTTCGTGGTCCATGAGTGTGAAGGCTCCAGCCGCATCGGCTCGCGGCCCCGGCGGTATCTGTTCAGCGGACACGCCAACGGAAGCATCCAGATGTGGGACCTGACCACCGCCATGGACATCGCTGGCAAGGTCGACATCAGAGGTCAGACGCTTCGTGAGACTTTATGTCTCTTTATGAATGTCGTCATTCATATTATTCTTATACAGGGTTTATGAATCATTAGAATCATTAGAAAGAAGAAAAGAAAGTCAGGAGACAACACTATTTGTTTTGTTTTTCGTCTAATAAATTATTTGATCGGTCCAAAACATTGTGTTCATTGTCATGATTTGTCACGATCCGAGTTGGCTTTGTCCGCGGCGTAACCGTCTTTAAATCAATTATATTAGAAGTGCCGATGGGAGAATGCATTGGGGTTTCATTTCCTGGGCCACTCGCTTTTCTGAAAGGGGGAGGGACTGCGGCGCTCTGTAGTCTGAATTTATTTTGAGGCTTGAATGAATCGGGCCAAATAAAAAATGTACAACATTTTTCGCACGTAATAATAAATTAATAAAACAGCATTTTTTTCGATTCTTTGACTGATCCGAGCTCTTTGATTGGTTGTCTGGGGGGTAGCGCTGGGCGGGCCCACGGAGGAAGAGCTGTTGGAGCTGTTGGAGCAGTGTGACCTCGCCATGACCCGAACACCTGACAGCACCCCGAGAACCTCCACCTGCAGGTGCACACACACGCGCACACACACACGCACACACACACGCACACACGCACGCACACACGCACGCACGCACGCACACACACACACACACACACACACACACACACACGCACACACGCACACACACACACACACACTAGGGCTTTAAGCAACTAGTCGACTATTCAACTAGGACCAACCTGACCGACAAGTCGAAGTAAAAATCACACCTGTGTGAACTGAGTGGTGCAACTCCCCCCCCCCCCCCCCCTCTCTCTCTCGCTCTCTCTCTCTCATTGGCAGGCAACAGTGCAGCACTCTCTCTCTCTCTCTGTTTCTGGCACAACAGCGCCCCCTACTGGTGCTAATTAACGTCACACAGACACATAGGCGAACACACATAGGTGAACACGGACATTGCTGTTCCTTGGAGTGGTTGCACCACTCAAAAAATTACTAGAAGTGAATGCACCCTAACACACACACACACACACACACACACACGACTGTGGCTCAAGAGGTAGAGCAGGTCGTCCAATGATCCATGGGTCAGCGGTTTGAATCCCTGCTCCTCCTGTCTACGTGTCAAAGTGTCCTTGGGCAAGACACTGAACCCCAAATTGCTCCCGATGTGCTGGTTGGTGCCTTGCATGGCTTCCGCCGCAATCGGTGTATGAATGGGTGAATGTACAGTAATGCACAATCTATGTAAAGGTGTGTGAATGGGTGAATGTAATGCACAATCTATGTAAAGCGCCTTGGATAAAGGCGCTATATAAATGCACCATTTACCATTTACCATTTACACACACACACACACACACACACAAAGTTCTAATTTGTCCCCAAAGCACCCACATTTGTAAAGGCCAAAGCCAACGTGGTGCCGTGCTTCTCTCACAGCCTCCTGTCCCAGCTCAGCGAGTCCTCCAGGGGGGATCGCCTTCACGGAGGAGGAGGACGAGGAGGAGGAGGAGGAGGAGGAGGCGGCGGCGGCTTCGCGTCTGCTCCGTTCAACGGTAGCCTCCCTCGCCAGGCTCCGCCCCCTCCCGTAACGCTGGCCAAACCTCCGCGGGAACCCGGCGGCCCGTCCGCCGGGTTCACCGCCGCGCCGCCACCGCCACCGCCGTCCCTCTCCTCGGCCGGAGGGGGAGGGGGAGGGGGAGGAGGAGCAGGAGGAGGGGGAGGGGGAGGAGGAGGGGGAGGAGGGGGAGGAGGAGGAGGAGGAGGAGCTAATCCTAACTCTAGTCCCAGTCTGTCCTCGGCCCTCCGACCCCCGGACAGGGAGTCTCTCCGTCGGGGCAGCTTCGTGGAGCGCTGTCAGGAGCTGGCCAAAGGCTCCGAGGCGGCGGGCGGCGGGCAGGGCTTCGGCGTGGCGTTGGGCTCGGAGGGCGCGCGGCGGAGCCTGGCGGTGTGCAGCGAGCTGGAGGCCAGGCTGGGCCTGCGGACGGGCGGGATGTTCTCCGTGTCGCCCTGCGGCGGGCAGCTGGGCGGAACGCCGTCACTGTCCACGTCCTCGCTGTCCTCCACGCATAGGAGGCCGACGCCCACTTCGCCACTAAGTCCCGCCCCTGTGGCGACGGTGAGCCCCACCCGACAGCAGCAGACCCCCGTGTCGCCCAGACGTGCGGCCGTTTCCTCGCCCGCCGATGTCCCGCCTTCCCCCGACGGTCCGCCCAATCCCGACAGCCCCCCGTCGTCGTCTGGGCCGCCCACCAGTCCTAAACCTCCCATGAACGAGACTAGTTTCTGATTGGCTGCTGTGGGGTTGGTCTGATTTGGAGGGTAAAGGTCAGGGCTGGATGTTAGGAGAAGCTCCTCCTCCCACCAGAGAGGTGGGAGGTGAACACATGCTCCTCGGCCTCACTCCGGAAATACGGAATTCCCAAGAGCGCCGATGATACCATATTTAACCCATTCTGACCTGAGATCAGATTCATACGAGGTTTCCACTAGTGGACACACACTGGTCTGATTAACCCATTCTGACCCGAGATCAGATTCTAAAAATGTCAGTCGCTCTTTTTTTTCTAAAATAGCAGACCTACAAGCTCATAGCGCGCCACCGAGTGGCGCGCTACGAGCTTGTAGGTCTGCTATTTTTCAATAGCTAAAGCATAACATGATGCTAACACCAAGAGGGGTGCCCGCCTGCCCGGTCAGAATGGGTTAACATGTATGACTATGAACTGGGAACAATATCTGTGTAACTTACGGCAATAAAATGTGACCCGTCTACTGTCTCTAGCAGATAGTTTTGAGACGTCGTTTGGAGGCCACATTATTGAAAAAGCCTAGTTACCTGGTCTGTAGTTAAATGGTGTGCTTCTAGTATTTAACACTGGGCACCTCAGCGGTCTTCCACTGGCCTGACCTATTAACCCATTCTGAACGGGAACCCATTTCGGTGTTAGCATCATGTTATGCTTTAGCTATTGAAAAATAGCAGATCTACAAGCTCGTAGCGCGCCACTCTGTGGCGCGCTACGAGCTTTTTCAGAAAATCAGTCAGCTATTTTTGAAAAATCGAAGAATGACTGACATTTTTAGAATCTGATCTCAGGTCAGAATGGGTTCATCAGACCAGTGCGTGTCCAGTGGAAACCTCGTATGAATCTGATCTCGGGTCAGAATGGGTTAACAGCCCCTGTTTGGTGTACAGGTGTGTAGATAAAGTATTGTCTTATAGCAGTTAATGGTTTGTTCTCATTTCTAAACCTTAGTTATCGCCAAACACAGAATGTCATTCCTGCTGTTTTTGTTATTCCCCGAGACCCATAGTTTTATACGTAGCCAATCAACAAGCTCACAGCGTGTTGTGCAGCGACATCAGCTCACCGATTGGGCAACACGGAACTGCTCTGAATCCTGACCAAACCAATCGGAGCTGGGAGACATTAATTGACGAGACCTTTTCCAACGATGTCCCTAAAAAATCTAGCTCACAGTCGCACAGCTCTCTTATGGTCAAAACATGAAGTCCTGTACTAAAAGGCACTGTGGTATACTGACGACAAAGGAGGTGTTCAGACGTGTGCTTGATTAACTGAAGTCCAAACTGTTCGTTGAATTCATTCGTTTGTTCGTTTTAAACTTAAAGGGACACTTCACCCTTTTTGCAAAAAAAATATATGTTAATGACGTTTAGAAGCTTTAGAACACTTTCCTGGGGGTCTTTGTGTGTGTAATATGTGGTTTTAGATATTTTAGATTGTAGCAGTGAGCCCTGTTGTCTCTGATGTCATGGACACTGGGCTCACTTCCTTCCTGGACTACATGTTGTCTCAGTAAGACAGCTCTCCCCCCTATCCACAAGGAGGAGCAGTGCAGTGAGTGCACCAAAGAATTATGGGAATTGTAGTCCAGGAAGGTAGTGAGACCAGTGTCCATGACATCAGAGACAACAGGCTCACTGCTACAATCTAAAATATCTAAAACCACATATTACACACATAAATACCCCCAGGAAAGTGTTCTAAAGCTTCTAAACGTCATTAACATCTATGTTTTTTGCAAAAAGGGTGAAGTGTCCCTTTAATGTAGTGCCCAAAGCCCTGTACTTATGGCACTACTGGTTACAGACGGTTAGGAGGTATTTCAGACGTGTGTGTGTGTGTGTGTTTGCAGAAGAACTCCAGAAGTCCAAAACGTTCCCATTCAGTTGGTATTAAATCATATGTATTCAAAGTCCAAAGCCCTATACGTCAGTCTAGAAATTAAATGCAATGAATTAAACATACCGGTAAACTGCCATTAATGCACACAGAGGCCATCAGCCTAACAAACACAGTTTAAAACGGTCAGCAACACCTGTGCTCAATCGGGGACTATATAGGCTTGAAATACCCTGGGTAACCATGGCAACTTTGGCCTCGCCCATGCCCTGCTGTGATGTCATCAATATATATATATATACACACCATTTAACCCATTCTGACCTGAGATCAGATTCATACGAGGTTTCCACTGGACACACACACTGGTCTGATGAACCCATTCTGACCTGAGATCAGATTCTAAAAAATGTCAGTCATTCTTCGATTTTTCAAAAATAGCAAGACCTACAAGCTCATATCGCGCCACTCGGTGGCGCGATAATATGAGCTTGTAGATCTGCTATTTTTCAATAGCTAAAGCATAACATGATGCTAACACCATGAATGGGTTCCCGGTCAGAATGGGTTAAAATCAGTAGACATCGTAGGGCTCTTAAAATGCATGTCCCTCCTGGTCTCCTCCATTTGCAATATGAGATTTAGGTCTGTGTTTTGCGTGTCTTAAGTACCAGGTCTTATTCCCTATAACTTGAGTAAACTAAAGACCTGGAGGCGTGATCGATCAATGCTCTTTGGCCACTCAGAGAATAGCCAAATGGCATTGACCACGCCTCCAGGTCTTTAGTTTACTCAAGTTATAGGGAATAAGACCTGGTACTTCTTAAGACACGCAGAATACAGCCCTTGGCCTCTAGTTCTGGTCTTGCTTCCAAATTCCACAAAGTGTTTCCTGGGATCACTGGACATAGCAGCCACCGTGCACTGGCTACGTGGGAAGCATAGAGACACATCTTTAGCTGTCCCAAAGGCAATTGCCGTGGTACAACACAAGCATCCCGTCTACCCCATAGTCTCATTCTATAGGTTTGTACAGGTTCTATACAGTTTTACCATTTGGGCTTTTATAAATGTTACAATGAGCTGCATTATTTGTACAATATGCATACACTGAATGTGGAGTGAAATATGCTAATAATGCCACGGCTGAAATGACTCGTGTGCTCGTTGTCTGAAGGAAGAGTACAGTGTGATTGGCCCGAAAGACATTTTGTCTCGTTGTTGGCCAAACGATGTCATGTCTCATGATTAGTTGAAGGGGATATTTGTGTTACTGTATGTGTAGTGTTTCAGTATGATGATGCTACAGCTCACTACCAGCAAATATTATATAACGCTTAATGTATAGGGCAGAGGTGTCCTGGTGGTTTGAATGCATTCACAGTATACGTTTAATTTATACCACAGGACAGGGTGTCGATCTCGTGTTTAACTTAAGAGTGTTATTTACAGGACGAGAAAGCTCTCATTTTGAGATGAGAACATCTCCCACGTGTAGCCCAGTGAGTTCTGTAGAAGTGCCTTTATATACTGTGTTGTGTGTGTGTGTGTGTGTGTGTGTGTGTGTGTGTGTGTGTTAATCCTTAAAGGATCACTTCACCACTTTTCAACCTATCTTCATATAATAGGTCGTCACTAATAATCATGAACAAAAAATGGTGCAATCTTTTTCTACTCGGTCTGTCTGTGTCTCATAGGAGGGCTGTGGGCAGTTCAGAAACCGTCTTCCAGTGACATCATCGATGGGGAATACAAGCTTATAGAAACTGCAGGCTTTCTATAGTCCTGAAAAGTTGCAATGCGAAAATGGAAGCCATCGTTCTCTTTTGTAAAAAAAACAACTAATGATGATGTCACTGGAAGACGGTTTCTAAACGGCCCACAGCCGTCCTATGAGACACAGACAAAAAACTCGTGCCGTTTTTTCACGATTATTAGTGAGGACCTATTATATGAAGATAGGTTGAAAAGTGGTGAAGTGGTCCTTTAACCCATTTTGGGCGGGAACCCCTTTTGGTGTAAGCATTGTTATGCTTTAGCTATCGAGCTTGTAGGTCTGCTATTTTTTTTGAAAAATGGAAGAACGACTGACATAGAAACATAAGCTTTTTCAGAAAACTGTCAGGATTTAGAAGACATTTTATATAATCGTTCCCAGGTCAAAATGGGTTCAGTCATCGGGTGAACTGACGGATGGGTTCTAGTTTCAGATCTAATGTCTTGAGGAGAAACAAACCGTTTGATGTTTGAACTGGTGGTCCTGCAGGTTGCTAACCTGACGCTGCCAGATCCAAGAAGCTTGCTACACAAATGTGTTTCACAGCTTATTGGGATCTGGGATCGCGGAAGCAAATTCGATGACGGGGGCTGTTCCTTTTTTTTCAAGATACTTGGTAGATGATTGGATGGGACCGTCTGTCTATCACCGTGTGGGCGTGCAAACACAACCAATCATATTGACGTGTCTATATAGCTTCACATCCGGTTTCGCACATATCCCGCCCTTATAGCTCACGCTGATTGGTTCGGTACGGAATGGATTGGTGTTAGCTCAACTCCCTGAGAAATCCCAGATGGAAGCTGTGTTGGGGGAACATGCCCCCATCTGGCAGCGTCAGGTTAGCAGATTGCAACAACAGCACCAGGGCTGGGGGTTCTATGGGTTGACCGAGCGTGGCAGTAACGGTGCCAGGGTTGAAGATTGGGCTGTACAGGACAGTTGGTATCATGTGTTGAAAGCCTGATTATTGTATAAGGCAATGTTCTCTCAACCGTTCTTCTTTTTTTTTTTGGCTCTATTTTCCTTTTCTATATATTCGTCTTATAATCTTTTTCAGTCATGAATTATTTTGTTGTACATTTTACATTGAGACACATTGTCAGTTGATGCAGAAGGTCAGCCATTTTCAGCCAAGTGATTTTGAAGCCAACCAATGTGAACGCTATATATATATATATATATATATATATATATATATATATAGCGCACACTAAAATCTAAGATGACAGATGCTTTCCCGTTTTTAACGGGTTAACCCATTCTGACCTGAGATCAGATTCATACAAGGTTTCCACTGGACACACACTGGTCTGATTAACCCATTCTGACCTGAGATCAGATTTTTTCAAAAATAGCAGACCTACAAGCTCGTAGCGCGCCACTCGGTGGCGCGCTATGAGCTTGTAGATCTGCTATTTTTCAATAGCTAAAGCACAACATGATGCTAGCACCAAAATGGGTTCCCGATCAAAATGGGTTAAATGTGTTGAAATGTTAAAGGCTACTGATTGAGCTGAATGGTTGAGAATGCTTTGATATTGACTGTTTTCAGCTTTGTGCACATGGGCCCTGAACTTTCTTTTATAAAACTGTTGTTCTAACTGCATTTTTAAGAATAAATAAACAAAATATGCTAATCATTTTTTTGTTTTTCTGTCTGATAAATATATATATATTGACCACATACACACTATTACCAGCTCCTTGGCCTTGTGGTCAGAATGTCTGCCGGTTCTGCCCTGAGACTGGGAGGTCTGGACTATGAAGATGGGACCCAATAATGCCTCCCTGCTTTGCCCTCGACATCAAGGGTTGAATTTGGGGGTATTTTCCCTGAAACATCATAGCATCATGGGTTCCAGGGGTTATACTAACGCCCAATGCATTGTCAATGGCAATATAGCACAAACTTTGGCACGCTACTGTAGTCCTTACGGTGGACTGAAAATGAATCCATGGTAGATTTGGCATGTCAAAAAAAATCACTTTCACCTATAGAAACTCCATTCACACTTTTTTTGAGTTACGGAGATATGTGTGTGTGTGTGTGTCTGAGCACGGAAACAGCATGGTTGTTTTTCACCACCTGTGCACAACCTAACACACACACACACACACACACACACACACGCACTTATTAACTGTATATATGGTGATTGTGGGTGTGCCAGTACAGTAGTGACAGTACATACAGTCAGGCCCGCGGGCCACATCAGGCCCGCGGGACCATTATGACTGGCCCACCAATGAAAATCTAAAAAAAAGAAGAAAAACAAAATCTGGAAAATGAAATAAATAAAAAAGATGCAATGCAAATGAAAGACATATACTGTGTATCCCTATTTCCTGACATAATTTTATAGCTAAACGGACAGAATTCCCAGCTGCCATTAATAGTTGGAAATGGAAATGGAAATTGCGGAAATTGCGGAAATGGAAATGGTGGAAATGGAAATTGCGGAAATGGTAATTGCGGAAATTGCTCTTCACTTATAGCTATCTATTTTCAGGTACATTGTTTTATTTTACTCAGTCAGCCATATCACTACTAATTTTTTTTCATGAAAAAGGTCATAGCTGGGTAATCTATTTTCAGGCAAATTGTGTTTATTGTATTTTATTTTACTCAGCCATAACAATTTATTTTCTGTTAACCAACTTGCTGGCTGGCAGGCAGGCAGACAGCTACTCATAGACAGGCAGACAGACAGACAGCTACTCATGGAGAATTGGACAGGCAGGCAGTCAGACAGCTACTCATAGACAGACAGACAGACAGCTACTTATGGAGAATTGGACAGGCAGGCAGACAGCTACTCATGGACAATTGGACAGGCAGGAAGGCAGACAGCTACTCATAGACAGACAGACAGCTACTCATGGACAATTGGACAGGCAGGAAGGCAGACAGCTACTCATAGACAGACAGACAGCTACTCATAGACAATTGGGCAGGCAGGCAGACAGCTACTCATAGACAGACAGACAGCTACTCATGGACAATTGGACAGGCAGGAAGGCAGACAGCTACTCATAGACAGGCAGACAGACAGCTACTCATGGACAATTAGGCAGGCAGGCAGACAGCTACTCATAGACAGACAGACAGCTACTCATGGACAATTGGACAGGCAGGAAGGCAGACAGCTACTCATAGACAGGCAGACAGACAGCTACTCATGGACAATTAGGCAGGCAGGCAGACAGCTACTCATAGACAGACAGACAGCTACTCATGGACAATTGGACAGGCAGGAAGGCAGACAGCTACTCATAGACAGGCAGACAGACAGCTACTCATGGACAATTAGGCAGGCAGGCAGGCAAAGAGCTACTCATGTTATGTTATTATGTTATTATAACAGCTACTCATGTTATGTGCAATAATTTGTGCAGTTATGGAAACAGCTCTTTGTGTTTATGCAAGAAAATGTAACACATTTATTTATTTACATATTGTGTGCTGCATGCACATTGTACTTTGATACATTTTGCGAAAATAAAGCAATTGAAAGAGAGAAGTTATCAAGTATCATTAATGTCGTAATTTTATCTACTGGCCCCTGGCCCCTTGCCATTTTTGTAATGTGGCCCACAGGTAAATCTATTTGAGTATCCCTGCTCTACAGTCTCTACAGTGTTAATCTGAGTTCCCAGAAGTTTTATTTTTCGCCACTAGGTGGGCAGTGTAGACCGTAGAGTAGACACTCCCTGAGCAGGCTTGAAGGGCTCTTTAGCATCCTCACCATTGTTGCCATGTTCGCTTATTATAAGCAACGTATTTGTCTGTAAAGTTCCTAATGTTGTTTAAAGCAGTGCAGTTCTCAAACATTTCAAGTCAAGGTCAAAGGGAATACCGGAGAACTCGCCAGTTTACCAATTCGCCACGTCACATGCTATACTTAAAGCATAATGAAATTTAGAAAAGATTGCCTTATGAAATGTTATCAATAGGGCCATCTTGGATTAAGGCAAATCTAGGGTATTAGCAGTGAGCAGATTAGGGTAGATCTTTTATCCTGGCTAGTAGACCTAATGTCCTGTCAGAATCAGTTGAGAAACAAAATAATCCAATTTCGTCCAACCCTGAGAGGAATGTTTTACTTTATTTGTGGCCTATAGTAGCTTTGGGCTTGTTTTCATAGACCTTTACTTATTTCTCACGCAAGATCTGGCAACCGGTAAAGTCACACACCTGCCTGCTGAGCAGCCGACGCTGGACAGACGACACAAACAAACAAACAAACACAAGCTCTTTTACGTTTCAATACTTTAATTACCTTATAATGTAAGTCACACTTCATGGACGTCCAGTATAGAGGTGCCAGTGGTGTCTGCGAGTTGAAAGCTGCTAAAAAAACCAGAAAGAAAATAGTTATTTGAGATTAGAAAGAGAGTTTAATTGGTCATTATATATTATATCGTCCATGACATAAACACCGCAAGGCTGTTTTCAACTGCGTCATTCTCCAACAGGTGAGTTATATTAACAGACATTTGTGAGTCGTGACATTATTTTACGTGTCAAAACCTATTTATTTTTTTTACCGTCTATGGTCAAAACTAGTCGGGGTAAAGCACTGTTGTGTGTGTGTGTGTGAAGGGTATGTTGTATTGAGCTAACTTTTGTTTAATGCTCATTGCTGACGCAACCCCACATTTGCCGCCTTAATAAATAAATAGGCCTACACAAATAACACAATGTTTTGGCGGGGTGGCACAGCATTAAATATCCTTGTATGAATTAACCTCATACTCAAAAGCACCTTTTTATTGTCTCAGTGACTCTCACTCTTGTTTTAATGTTGTCACTTTGCTAAAATAATGGCCTATGCCAAAGGTACAATATGTCAAGAGCTGATTTAGACCATTATTATTTAGCAAGGTGACAATGTTTCAAATGCCACCAGATAGTGAGGAGAAGATAATATATATATACACACACACACACACACACACACACACACACACACACACACACACACACACACACACACACACACACACACACACACACACACACGATTTTATATCGAAGAGAAACATGTTTAGGCCTACTTACCCGCAATTTGCAACTCTAGAATGTTTTTAATAATGGGATGAATCTAGACTAGAGTTTCAATACCATCCATTGACTCCCCACTCATCCAATGTGCTTTTGCCATCTGCTTGTATATTAAACTAAAACTCACCAACATTGCAGCTGTCTGTAGGGAAAGCTTGAATTGTCCTCTTTCAATCTGCAAATAGCGTTTGTTTCATAAAAATTCACCGTGTTTGGAGTGGGGAGTCAATAGAGTCATAGGTAGTGAGTTGTAGGACGTACATTTTACATTTCTTTCTTTCTTTCTTTCTTTCTTTCTTTCTTTCTTTCTTTCTTTCTTTCTTTCTTTCTTTCTTTCTTTCTGTCTGTCTGTCCAGATGTACGGAGGGGAGATGCTGCTGGAGGTCTCATCCTCATCCGGGGATGAACCAGAGAGTGGGCAGATGATCTATCCTTGGGTTCCAACGCTTCACCCTGACCTGACCATGCAGTTACACAGCTACTGGAGTCAAGTAGAAGACGGCTCAAGGTACGAACCATTTCAACCACACTCATCCAATTTATTTGCTTTTTTCATCTGCTTGTATTAAACAATGTTAAACTCACCAACATTGCAGCTGTAGGGAAAGCTTGAATTGTCCTCTTTGATTGATTGACATCAAAAGGGTCAGCTCACACCCTCAATGCAATAGGCCTATTTTGTTGTCAAGAGTGTTGTTGTGTACAAAAACATTGGTAGCATTTACAAATTAATACAACAAACCCCTACCTATTCCATTTCGCATTCCAAGTGCATTTTGTCTTATGTAAGACCAGCTCCGGAATGCCAAAGCCCCCTATAGTACACATATTTAAACTATTTTCAGCAATGGTTTAATAGTTTTTTTTGGTGGGTAGATCTTGTTGAGCTGGTTGTTTTGAAAGTAGCTCTCGAGTCCAAAAAGTGTGGGCACCCTTTGCAGTATAGCCTATACTAGCCTAGGTTATGTACATTAGTGACAGGATACAGGATAAGCATACCAGGCTGTGTAGTGTGTATGTTGTGGCTATAGGTCGCTACGTACCTTTCCGTATCTTCTGTAAGATTCCTCCAGTTGCGTGACTATGTGGCGTGCAGCAGTTTGGATTTCATAGAAGCATTGATCAATGACCCCCTGTGGGCTTCTACTCATTAGAGCGCCTGCCTGCCTGCTCTTTATTTAAAAAATAAATAAAAGGCATATTGGTGATAAATAAAGTAGACACCTACCCCATAACTGATTGAGCCACACATTATGCCAAGAAAGGGTAGCCTTTGAGAGTGGCCGAAACCATAGAAATCCAGTGCACACTGCACAGCATACAGAGAGCCTTCAGTTACTGTATGGTCAGCTGGATCGTGAGTTGTCGTTAAAGGACAATATGACATACATTTTACATGTCTGTCTGTCTGTCTGTCTGTCTGTCTGTCTGTCTGTCTGTCTGTCTGTCTGTCTGTCTGTCTGTCTTTCTTTCTAGCCAGATGTACGGAGGGGAGATGCTGCTGGAGGTCTCATCCTCATCCAGGGATGAACCAGAGAGTGGGCAGATGATCTATCCTTGGGTTCCAACGCTTCACCCTGACCTGACCATGCAGTTACACAGCTACTGGAGTCAAGTAGAAGACGGCGGCTCAAGGTACGAACCATTTATTTATTTTCTTTTATTGCTGCTGATAAGGATGCTCCGGTCAGGTTGTTTTGGGACCGATACCGATACTGGTCTTGTGAAATGTTGCACATTTTAATATTTCCAAAATGATTAAATACCGTAATTTCCGGACTATAAGCCGCACCTTTTTACCCATGATTTGAACCCTGCGGCTTATACAACGGTGCGGCTTATCTATGGATTTTTACAGCTAACGCAGAGCCATCTAAGACAGTGTTTCCCAACCTGTGTGCCGCGGCACTTTAGTATTGCAGGAGAGTACTGGCCCAGCTGTAGCCTGGTGTATGGAGGAGAGTACTGGCCCAGCTATAGCCAGGTGTATGGAGGAGAGTACTGGCCCAGCTGTAGCCCGGTGTATGGAGCAGAGTACTGGCCCAGCTGTAGCCCGGTGTATGGAGGAGAGTACTGGCCCAGCTGTAGCCCGGTGTATGGAGGAGAGTACTGGCCCAGCTATAGCCCGGTGTATGGAGGAGAGTACTGGCCCAGCTGTAGCCCGGTGTATGGAGCAGAGTACTGGCCCAGCTGTAGCCCGGTGTATGGAGGATGGAGAGGATGGAGAGGATGGAGGAGACGCCGCTGGAGAGGGCTCATCAAGAACCAGCCGGACGGACGGAGTAGAAGACGTCTCAAGGTAGGAATTGTGCTTTTTTTGGGTTTGCTGCTGCTTGTGGTGTCTGCTGTGTGTAGTTTGATTCTGCTGCTGCTTGTGGTGTCTGCTGTGTGTAGTTTGATTCAACCTGCTGCTTGTGGTGTCTGCTGTGTGTAGTTTGATTCAAGCTGATTGTGGTGTCTGCTGTGTGTAGTTTGATTCAAGCTGATTGTGGTGTCTGCTGTGTGTAGTTTGATTCAAGCTGAATTGAATGCTGACTTGAATCCTCAGTGTGTACTGTTACTGTATATGCTGTGTTTTATCTGCAGTTGAACGTGTGCGTTGTAAATAACATGTTTTTCAGCTGCTTCGTATTGATATTCTGTGAGTTAAATTCTTATTTTAAACTCGGTGTCAGTAAAAAGGAACATCACAGCATGGTGACTGCAGGGCAGTATTATCACGTTTGTTTTCCAAAAATGACGTTTTAGCAAATTCAACATAATCAAGGCAAAACAGGGCAGAAAATCATGCAAGTCTGCCAACATACAGTAAAATCCAGAGTCTTAATTGAACTCTGGTGGCGTAATTATGGACCGTATACTCTGCAGGGTTCTTCTGCTGGAACCGTCACCACGCTGACGGGAGTCAGCGTGGTGACGTGGGGGAGGAACGTGCGAGTTTCAGTGCCCACGAAAAGTGCCCTGTATCTAATGCAACTCAAGGCCCCGGCGGGCCAAATCAGGCCCGTGAATGAATTATCTTTGGCCCGCGGTGGGATGATATTGAATTAGTATTAGAACTGGCCCTCTGGTATATATATATTGCACGGACCACCATGATACTACAAGTTCGATCCTGTAGGTTCACACTCTATAACATACGACGAATTAGACCGTTCCTCACCCAGGAATCAGCCCAGCTCCTAATCCAGACAACAGTCTTGTCAAAACTTGACTATTGTAACTCCCTCCTTACTGGCCTACCAGCATGTGCACTTAAGCCTCTCCAGCTGATCCAAAATGCTGCAGCTCGCTTGGTCTTCAACCAGCCAAAATTCTCACATGTCTCCCCCCTGCTCCGCTCCCTCCACTGGCTCCCGGTCGCTGCCCGCACAGAATACAAAACCCTGATGCTGGCATTCAAAGCAACCAAAGGTATGGCTCCCCCATATCTTGCAAGTATGATCGAACCCTACAAACCCTCCCGCTCACTCAGATCAGCCAACGCAGGGAAGCTGGAAGTACCCTCACTAAAAACGCCGGGACAACGCTCCACACGTCCCAAACTCTTCTCCCTTCTGGCTCCAAAACTGTGGAATGCACTTCCCATTGCAGTCAGAACTGCAGCATCACTCCCAATCTTCCGCCGTAGTCTGAAAACCCACCTTTTCAGACTCCATCATGGCCCATAGCACTTACCCCACCCCCTTAGATAGCAATTCTAGTAGTCATAGCACGTCATAGTACATATGTGTAGCATAGTAGTATAGATGTATAGCTTATATGTATAGTTTCATTATAGATATTCCACTGTTACTTTCTTAGCTACGCATGTTTCATGATAAATGTCTTTATGTGATGTATTCCCATGCTTTTGTTCTTGCTTAATGTAAGTCGCTCTGGATTAAGAGCGTCTGCTAAATGCCTAAATTGTAAATTGTAAATTGTAAATTGTAGTCCCACAATGCACTGCGAGTGCATTGTCACGTAATCGAGGGCCCGCAATAAGCGTCTTCTCTTCACTATATTGATCAGCAGTGAAAGTATATATCACTTGTGGTCAACTTTCAGCTATACCCCTGAATCTCCCCAAAAATGACACAGTCCGGCCCTCGACTTGTACCAATTTCTTTATTTTTTGAGTTTGACGTCCATGATGTCCTGATGCATTTTCTAATGGAGCCGATACCCCTGATAATGCAGCAAACATTGGCCCTCATAATCATCTTGTGAGCTTATAGTTACAGTAAGTAGCACATTGTTAGGAGCGTGGCTTGTGTCGTGGTCAGTGTGGTTTATGGCGGCACATTTTGATCTTAGTTTTAGTCACAGTCTCTTGAATATAGCTTTCCTTTAGTCTTTAGTCACATTTTAATGTTTTAGTGTTTAGTCTAGTTTTAGTCGACTGAATATCATATGATTTTATAGTCGACTAAATCTACTGTCGATTCAGTCGAACACAATGTATTTTGACGGGCCTTGATGTCGTTGTAATGACATATTTTACACTTTGGTTGCATGTTGAAAATAGCAGATATACAATCTCACAAAGTGAGATTGTATATCTGCTATTTTCAACATGCAAACCAGCATAAAACTATCTTGTCCCACTAGTCCCTTCCTAACATTTTTAGTCTAGTTTTTATTTGTTGACGAAATTGTCAGTATATTTAGTCTTAGTTTTAGTCGTCATGGATTCGTTTTTATTTAGTTTTTGTCAGTGTAAAAAGGTAGCATTGATGCCGTCGTAATGACTGATTTTACACTTTTAACCCATTCTGACCGGGCACCCATTTTGGTGTTAGCATCATGTTATGCTTTACCTATTGAAAAATAGCAGATCTACAAGCTCATATCGCGCCACCGAGTGGCGCGATACGAGCTTGTAGGTCTGCTATTTTTGAAAAATCGAAGAACGACTGACATTTTTCTAGAATCTGATCTCAGGTCAGAATGGATTAATCAGACCAGTGTGTGTCCTAGTGTAAACCTCGTATGAACCTGATCTCAGGTCAGAATGGGTTAAACAACGCGTCGCGAGCTTGTAGATCGACTATTTTTTAGCATGCAACCAAGTATAAAATGACATATACTGGATCTCTTCTCCACTAGTCCCTTCCTAAGATTTTAGTCTAGTTTTTATCTGTTGACGAAATGTGAGTATATCCAGTCTTAGTTTTAGTCATCATGGCTTAGTTTTCATTCAGTTTCCATTTAGTTTCCGTCAGTGGAAAAAGGCAGTCGACGACCATTTTTAGTCATAGTTTTAGTCGACGAAAACAACACTGGTCGTGGCGTTTGTGTGTAAAGGGAGCTACAGTAAGAGGACACACAACTCGGCATACAGTATAACTTGAGACGGCAGACAGCCGACGATTGATTGCAATATTTATTACCAGTTTGCAGAATTACAGTACATTTAAATATTTATTAACAGTTTGCAGAATTACAGTACATTTAAATATTTATTACCAGTTTGCAGAATTACAGTACATTTAAATATTTATTACCAGTTTGCAGAATTACAGTAACATTTCAAGCACAAACTCAATACAAAGACTGTTACCTGTGAGTGGACGACCCCAATGAAGCGTTACACTTGTTTACAACAGGGTCCACATTGTTCAATTCATCAAAACATTTAGAGACGTACAAATAGACACTTTTATATGTAGCTAAAGAACAGAACAGGAATTCATCATAAAGGAAGCAAAAAATGGAAAAGATACATATACAGTATACATACAGTAATACAGTACAAATTGTGGCTCTGAGATGTAGTGGAGTAGAAGTAAAAGTATTGGAAATATAAATACTCAAGTAAAGTAGAAATACCTCAAAAGTGTACTTAAGTAACAGTACTTAAGTAAAAAGTACTTACGCCTGGACTGGTCAGGTGTGGAACACTAGCAGCCATAATATGATGAAATATAAACCAGCTTTAACCCATTTTGTGGGCGGGAACCCCTTTTGGTGTTATAGCATTATGTTATGCTTTAGCTATTGAAAAATAGCAGATCTACAAGCTCGTAGCGCGCCACTCGGTGGCGCGCTACGAGCTTGTAGATCTGCTATTTTTGAAAAATCGAAGAACGACTGACATAGAAACGTATAGCTTTTTCAGGTCAGAATGGGTTGAGATGGGGTGTGTTTCATCGTTGCGTCCAGCAGGTGGCGCCCACTGACCAGGCATCGGCAAGCCTGCACGCCTCAGAATCAGCAGGCCGAGGTGGATGCTGTGCGCACACATTATTATAATAATAATTAATAATAATAAAACTTTATTGGTACAGCACCTTTCATGACATGAAATGCAGCTCAAAGTGCTTTACAGAGCAATGGAGGGAAAAAAAAGAAAAGAAAAGCAAGGCATAAACATTAAAAAAACAAGAGCAGTAAGAAATTTATATTGTAAAACCCACTGTTAACGGGTCCATTTGGTTCCATTCGTATAGACTTATAGAGTTACAGAACCCACAAGGGTCCATTTGGACCCCCTGGAACTCCCTCAAGGACCCCCACGGGGTCCCCGGACCCCACTTTGGGAACCAGTGCTGTAAAGCAAGCAACCCAGCCTTTATTTGCCCTGCGGGGTGATAAGAAATGACTGAGAGGGTGACATCATCCTTGAGTTGATAAGTGATAAGTATGAGGGCTGGTACACATGAACAACCCCATAGATAGATGACCAATCCATGCACTCAAATGTGACCAGATTTGACGGGAGAGCCTTCCACCGCGCAAACTTAATAGCACAGGCAGACTCTGCACACACTAGAGCATGTCTGAAATAAGTGTCAGAGCTGAAATCGACATTTAGAGTCCACAGAAGACATGTAAATATGAAATAAATGCATAAACATGTAGCTATAGGTGTAATGTTAGAGACCACAGAAGACATGTAAATATGAAATAAATGCATAAACATGTAGCTATAGGTGTAATGTTAGAGACCACAGAAGACATGTAAATATGAAATAAATGCTTAAACATGTAGCTAGGTGTAATGTTAGAGTCCACAGAAGACATGTAAATATGAAATAAATGCATAAACATGTAGCTATAGGTGTAATGTTAGAGACCACAGAAGACATGTAAATATGAAATAAATGCTTAAACATGTAGCTATAGGTGTAATGTTAGAGACCACAGAAGACATGTAAATATGAAATAAATGCTTAAACATGTAGCTATAGGTGTAATGTTAGAGACCACAGAAGACATGTACATATGAAATAAATGCTTAAACATGTAGCTATAGGTGTAATGTTAGAGACCACAGAAGACATGTAAATATGAAATAAATGCTTAAACATGTAGCTATAGGTGTAATGTTAGAGTCCACAGAAAACATGTAAATATGAAATAAATGCTTGAACATGTAACTATAGGTGTAATGTTAGAGACCACAGAAGACATGTAAATATGAAATAAATGCTTAAACATGTAGCTATAGGTGTAATGTTAGAGACCACAGAAGACATGTAAATATGAAATAAATGCTTAAACATGTAGCTATAGGTGTAATGTTAGAGACCACAGAAGACATGTAAATATGAAATAAATGCATAAACATGTAGCTAGGTGTAATGTTAGTCCACAGAAGACATGTAAATATGAAAGAAATGCTTAAACATGTAGCTATAGGTGTAATGTTAGAGTCCACAGAAAACATGTAAATATGAAATAAATGCTTGAACATGTAACTATAGGTGTAATGTTAGAGACCACAGAAGACATGTAAATATGAAATAAATGCTTAAACATGTAGCTATAGGTGTAATGTTAGAGACCACAGAAGACATGTAAATATGAAATAAATGCTTAAACATGTAGCTATAGGTGTAATGTTAGAGACCACAGAAGACATGTAAATATGAAATAAATGCTTAAACATGTAGCTATAGGTGTAATGTTAGAGACCACAGAAGACATGTACATATGAAATAAATGCTTAAACATGTAGCTATAGGTGTAATGTTAGAGACCACAGAAGACATGTAAATATGAAATAAATGCTTAAACATGTAGCTATAGGTGTAATGTTAGAGTCCACAGAAAACATGTAAATATGAAATAAATGCTTGAACATGTAACTATAGGTGTAATGTTAGAGACCACAGAAGACATGTAAATATGAAATAAATGCTTAAACATGTAGCTATAGGTGTAATGTTAGAGACCACAGAAGACATGTAAATATGAAATAAATGCTTAAACATGTAGCTATAGGTGTAATGTTAGAGACCACAGAAGACATGTAAATATGAAATAAATGCATAAACATGTAGCTAGGTGTAATGTTAGTCCACAGAAGACATGTAAATATGAAAGAAATGCTTAAACATGTAGCTATAGGTGTAATGTTAGAGTCCACAGAAAACATGTAAATATGAAATAAATGCTTGAACATGTAACTATAGGTGTAATGTTAGAGACCACAGAAGACATGTAAATATGAAATAAATGCTTAAACATGTAGCTATAGGTGTAATGTTAGAGACCACAGAAGACATGTAAATATGAAATAAATGCTTAAACATGTAGCTATAGGTGTAATGTTAGAGACCACAGAAGACATGTAAATATGAAATAAATGCTTAAACATGTAGCTATAGGTGTAATGTTAGAGACCACAGAAGACATGTAAATATGAAATAAATGCTTAAACATGTAGCTATAGGTGTAATGTTAGAGACCACAGAAGACATGCAAATATGAAATAAATGCTTAAACATGTAGCTATAGGTGTAATGTTAGAGACCACAGAAGACATGTAAATATGAAAGAAATGCTTAAACATGTAGCTATGGTGTAATGTTAGAGACCACAGAAGACATGTGAATATGAAATAAATGGTTAAACATGTAGCTATAGGTGTAATGTTAGAGTCCACAGAAGACATGTAAATATGAAATAAATGCTTAAACATGTAGCTATAGGTGTAATGTTAGAGACCACAGAAGACATGTAAATATGAAATAAATGCACTAGCTAGGTGTAATGTTAGAGACCACAGAAGACATGCAAATATGAAATAAATGCTTAAACATGTAGCTATAGGTGTAATGTTAGAGACCACAGAAGACATGTAAATATGAAAGAAATGCTTAAACATGTAGCTAGGTGTAATGTTAGAGACCACAGAAGACATGTAAATATGACATAAATGCTTAAACATGTAGCTAGGTGTAATGTTAGAGACCACAGAAGACATGTAAATATGAAATAAATGCATAAACATGTAGCTAGGTGTAATGTTAGTCCACAGAAGACATGTAAATATGAAAGAAATGCTTAAACATGTAGCTATAGGTGTAATGTTAGAGTCCACAGAAAACATGTAAATATGAAATAAATGCTTGAACATGTAACTATAGGTGTAATGTTAGAGACCACAGAAGACATGTAAATATGAAATAAATGCTTAAACATGTAGCTATAGGTGTAATGTTAGAGACCACAGAAGACATGTAAATATGAAATAAATGCTTAAACATGTAGCTATAGGTGTAATGTTAGAGACCACAGAAGACATGTAAATATGAAATAAATGCATAAACATGTAGCTAGGTGTAATGTTAGTCCACAGAAGACATGTAAATATGAAAGAAATGCTTAAACATGTAGCTATAGGTGTAATGTTAGAGTCCACAGAAAACATGTAAATATGAAATAAATGCTTGAACATGTAACTATAGGTGTAATGTTAGAGACCACAGAAGACATGTAAATATGAAATAAATGCTTAAACATGTAGCTATAGGTGTAATGTTAGAGACCACAGAAGACATGTAAATATGAAATAAATGCTTAAACATGTAGCTATAGGTGTAATGTTAGAGACCACAGAAGACATGTAAATATGAAATAAATGCTTAAACATGTAGCTATAGGTGTAATGTTAGAGACCACAGAAGACATGTAAATATGAAATAAATGCTTAAACATGTAGCTATAGGTGTAATGTTAGAGACCACAGAAGACATGTAAATATGAAATAAATGCTTAAACATGTAGCTATAGGTGTAATGTTAGAGACCACAGAAGACATGTAAATATGAAATAAATGCTTAAACATGTAGCTAGGTGTAATGTTAGAGACCACAGAAGACATGTAAATATGAAATAAATGCTTAAACATGTAGCTATAGGTGTAATGTTAGAGTCCACAGAAGTGAACCTTTCAAGCCTGTTTTCTCAACTCGCTGTTTCTCTGCAAGACATTTACTTTAGTATGAATAGTATCGGCATAAAAATTTACTTAAAAGTAGTCTACCAAAAGTAAATGTACTCATTATGCAGCATATATGTCCCATTTCAGGTTTTCAAATGTATATAAAAGTCTTGTGAAGAGTTTTAAACTCTCCCTTTAAGGCCAGGGTAAAATATCTGGGTTAAGGTTACAATCATTTAAGATTACGATTATAGGATAAGAATACAATATTTACTTTAAGGTTAGGAGGATAATCTATGTGGGTTACGGTTAGGATAAGATATATGTTTTAAGGTTGGGTAGGTTATGTGGGTTAAGGTCAGCTGGGTAAGTTATTCAGATTACGGGCAGAGTCGTGTTGAGGGTTTGCTTCATGTAAAAACATTGCCGGCTTATATCATGCATGCATATTAATACCGGATCAATCCATCCTACTGTAAATGCATTCTGCGTGTCTGCGTGTCTGCGTGTCTGCGTGTGTGTACGAGTTCATAGCGCGCCACCGAGTGCCGCGCTATGAACTCGTAGGTCTGCTATTTTTGGAAAGAAATCATGAAAATGTGCCTCAAATCTTTGAAAATATATATATTGTTACAGAGTGAACATTTTAACTCAAATATTTGAATATATACATTGTTACAGAGTGAACATTTTAACTCAAATCTTTGAATATATATATTGTTACAGAGTGAACATTTTAACTCAAATCTTTGAATATATATATATTGTTACAGAGTGAACAATTTAACTCAAATCTTTGAATATATACATTGTTACAGAGTGAACATTTTAACTCAAATCTTTGAATATATACAATGTTACAGAGTGAACAATTTAACTCAAATCTTTGAATATATATATATATTGTTACAGAGTGAACATTTTAACTCAAATCTTTGAATATATATATATTGTTACAGAGTGAACATTTTAACTCAAATCTTTGAATATTAATATATTGTTACAGAGTGAACATTTTAACTCAAATCTTTTCTTCTGGAACAACGTCTTTTCAGATGCGAGTCGGAGGCCGATTACATATAATTTGTGGGGGTCCTTGACGTGAAATATTGAGCACCAGCGCTGATACAGAAACATGGGTTTTTCAGGAAAGTGTCAGGACATTTTATTAACCCATTCTGAACGGGAACCCGTTTTGGTGTTAGCATCACGTTATGCTCCAGAATGGAAGGAGAAATATGGACGTCTTTCCTTGCATGAAACGACGCAGACTTTGAGAGCTATATGGCGTGGTAAAATGTTAAATGTACAACGCCTGACAGAAACATGAGGTTTTTCACAAAGCTGTCAGGGTTTAGGAGGCATTTGTAGAATCATACTCATGTCTGTTAAAGCAGAGATCTGACAGACAGGCAGACAGGCAGACAGACAGGCAGGCAGGCAGGCAGACAGGCAGGCAGGCAGGCAGGCAGGCAGGCAGGCAGGCAGACAGACAGACAGACAGACAGACAGACAGACAGGCAGACAGGCAGATTTGTTGTTTTCTTTTTAGTCAGTCAGAGACAGACAGGAAATGGAAAATGTCTAGCAGAGGAAGTCGACCCCCTCTCGGATGCAGAGGAAGCTTCCAGTGGCTTCAGAACATGTTCTTTATTTCAGAACATGTTCTTTATTTCAGAACATGTTCTTTATTCTAGAACATGTTCTTTATTTCAGAACATGTTCTTTATTCTAGAACATGTTCTTTATTTCAGAACATGTTCTTTATTTCAGAACATGTTCTTTATTTCAGAACATGTTCTTTATTCTAGAACATGTTCTTTATTTCAGAACATGTTCTTTATTCTAGAACATGTTCTTTATTACAGAACATGTTCTTTATTTCAGAACATGTTCTTTATTCTAGAACATGTTCTTTATTACAGAACATGTTCTTTATTCTAGAACATGTTCTTTATTACAGAACATGTTCTTTATTTCAGAACATGTTCTTTATTTCAGAACATGTTCTTTATTTCAGAACATGTTCTTTATTCTAGAACATGTTCTTTATTTCAGAACATGTTCTTTATTACAGAACATGTTCTTTATTTCAGAACATGTTCTTTATTTCAGAACATGTTCTTTATTCTAGAACATGTTCTTTATTTCAGAACATGTTCTTTATTCTAGAACATGTTCTTTATTCTAGAACATGTTCTTTATTCTAGAACATGTTCTTTATTCTAGAACATGTTCTTTATTTCAGAACATGTTCTTTATTTCAGAACATGTTCTTTATTTCAGAACATGTTCTTTATTCTAGAACATGTTCTTTATTTCAGAACATGTTCTTTATTTCAGAACATGTTCTTTATTTCAGAACATGTTCTTTATTCTAGAACATGTTCTTTATTCTAGAACATGTTCTTTATTCTAGAACATGTTCTTTATTTCAGAACATGTTCTTTATTACAGAACATGTTCTTTATTCTAGAACATGTTCTTTATTTCAGAACATGTTCTTTATTTCAGAACATGTTCTTTATTTCAGAACATGTTCTTTATTACAGAACATGTTCTTTATTCTAGAACATGTTCTTTATTTCAGAACATGTTCTTTATTACAGAACATGTTCTTTATTTCAGAACATGTTCTTTATTCTAGAACATGTTCTTTATTCTAGAACATGTTCTTTATTTCAGAACATGTTCTTTATTCTAGAACATGTTCTTTATTTCAGAACATGTTCTTTATTCTAGAACATGTTCTTTATTTCAGAACATGTTCTTTATTTCAGAACATGTTCTTTATTACAGAACATGTTCTTTATTTCAGAACATGTTCTTTATTCTAGAACATGTTCTTTATTCTAGAACATGTTCTTTATTTCAGAACATGTTCTTTATTCTAGAACATGTTCTTTATTTCAGAACATGTTCTTTATTCTAGAACATGTTCTTTATTTCAGAACATGTTCTTTATTTCAGAACATGTTCTTTATTTCAGAACATGTTCTTTATTTCAGAACATGTTCTTTATTCTAGAACATGTTCTTTATTCTAGAACATGTTCTTTATTTCAGAACATGTTCTTTATTCTAGAACATGTTCTTTATTTCAGAACATGTTCTTTATTCTAGAACATGTTCTTTATTTCAGAACATGTTCTTTATTTCAGAACATGTTCTTTATTTCAGAACATGTTCTTTATTCTAGAACATGTTCTTTATTCTAGAACATGTTCTTTATTCTAGAACATGTTCTTTATTTCAGAACATGTTCTTTATTCTAGAACATGTTCTTTATTTCAGAACATGTTCTTTATTCTAGAACATGTTCTTTATTTCAGAACATGTTCTTTATTCTAGAACATGTTCTTTATTTCAGAACATGTTCTTTATTCTAGAACATGTTCTTTATTCTAGAACATGTTCTTTATTCTAGAACATGTTCTTTATTACAGATATTTTCAGATGGGGGGGGGGGTGTCGGCAGGCCAATTGCATATCATTTTTGGGGGTCCTTGACATGAAATATTGAACACACACTGATACAGAAACATGAGGTATTTCAGAGAACTGTCAGGATAAAGTGACTTCCCTAACATAGTTCATAGTTTTAGTTTAGTTTAGTTTTATTAGTTGAGGAAATTGAATATAATTCAGTCATAGTTTTAGCCATCATATAGCTATAGTTTATATTTAGTTTTTTTTTCTTCCCATTCAGTAATTTTTCATCATATAGTTTGAATCGACATAGTTTGATTTCATCACCAGCTGTAATGACCCCCCCGGTAGGCGGAATGGATGGCTGGAAACACACCGCTATCTGTGACCAATGGAATGTGTGCTGTCAGGGAATGGGATGGGATCGTGGTCTCGCTCTCTCTGTCTCTCTCTCTCTCTCTCTCTCTCTCCTCTCCTCTCCTCTCCTCTCCTCTCTCTCTCTCTCTCTCTCTCTCTCTCTCTCCTCTCCTCTCCTCTCCTCTCCTCTCTCTCTCTCTCTCTGTGATTATGTGCTTGTCTCAGTGTAAGTGTAAATGTGTGTGTGTGTGTAGGAGGAGGAGGAGTGGTCTCTCCTACCCAGACTAAGAGTCAGCTAGAGCTAAAAATAAATACATGCTCAGCCTCAGCCTTCTGCACCTTCACCCCAATAATAATACAGCCTCAGCCTTCTGCACCTGACACTACACCACCTTCACCCCAATAATAATACAGCCTCAGCCTTCTGCACCTGACACTACACCACCTTCACCCCAATAATAATACAGCCTCAGCCTTCTGCACCTGACACTACACCACCTTCACCCCAATAATAATACAGCCTCAGCCTTCTGCACCTGACACTACACCACCTTCACCCCAATAATAATACAGCCTCAGCCTTCTGCACCTGACACTACACCACCTTCACCCCAATAATAATACAGCCTCAGCCTTCTGCACCTGACACTACACCACCTTCACCCCAATAATAATACAGCCTCAGCCTTCTGCACCTGACACTACACCACCTTCACCCCAATAATAATACAGCCTCAGCCTTCTGCACCTGACACTACACCACCTTCACCCCAATAATAATACAGCCTCAGCCTTCTGCACCTGACACTACACCACCTTCACCCCAATAATAATAGTGTGTGCGTGCGTGGCGTACGTGCGTGTGTGCATGCGTGCGTGGCATGCATGGTGTGCGTGCGTGTGTGCGTGCATGCGTGGCGTGGCGTGCGTGCATGCCGTGCGTGGCGTGCACATAAATGCCGTTTTCCTCTCGTATTGGGAGTCAGGATTAGAATCAGGCCTATAAGGTTATAATGTTACAGGGTCAAGGACATGCTCAGTCACCCAGCGGCTGAGGGGTTAAGTAAAGTCTGTGATTCATAAACCGTTTATTTATGTGTTCTGAAAGGAACACAACTTCCAAATAAGTGTGTCCATTATTTTTTTGTGGGGCACGGCAACTTTCAGACCTTTTTCGAAAGCCGGCCAAGACAAATTGGCCGGCTTCAATGAGCTCAGAATGTGTCACACTGACTGGACGCATTTTTTCAGTCTGTTTTCTGAAAAACGCGTCCAGCGTGCAAACCACCTTTTAGCCTCGACCTCGAACCCGAGTCAAGACCAAGACGGACAGGAGGCGAGACCGAGACCAGATATAAAAAAATGTTTTTGGTCAGGTAATTTTTTCTACACATTTGACATAGGTATACATCAATTGCGAGAGTAGGCAGGTGCGTCAGCTGCACTCTGTTACTTAAGATAATAATAATAATGCATAATAATAATAATAATAATCTTTATTGTCCCGAAGGATATTCATTTTCACAGGTCTGTTCAACACCAACAACAAAAACAGCACATAGTACAGAAACAACATAACACCAAGACAATACAATACAAAACATGAGTTCCCCACTGTGTACAGAAACCATCCTATCGGCGGGGCAGTTTGTTTAATGCCGCGATGGCTGAGGGGACAAAACTCCTACTGAAACTAACCTTTTTCCAGGGTAAGGTTCTGTATCTTTGTCCAGATGGCATGAGGTTGAAGAAGCGATACATTTTTTAAGTGCTCAAAGCGCTTTAGAATGGTTCATTCATTCATACATTGGGGATAAGCTATAGTAATATATATATATGAGCTTATTTGACCTGAGATTCCACAGGTCGGTACAGTAAGGCAGATGGCTGTGAAATGTGAATATGACATCGCGTGCCTCATATTGAAACTGGGTGAGTCATATACAGATAGTACAGTTACACTACAGTATGCACACCGTTGGTGTGACTTCTCGGTTTGACTGCACGGAGCAAAATGAAAAGCTGTCTCGGTAATATTGTGATCTCATTCTCTCTCTCTATAGACAATCTCCGGAGAAAGTGCAGAGAGATCAGAAGAGCACTTCTCGTTTCTTTGTAATTTTTTTTTAAAATATTAATAGAATAACGGTCAAACGTTCGTTTATTATGTCAGTGGTTCTCAAACATTTTCAGGTCAAGGAGCCCCAAAAATATCTGTATTTGGCCACCGATCCCCATCTGAAAACATGTAGTTCCACGGACCTCCCCAGGAGCAAAGATTGGAGTTTAAAACGTTCGCTCTGAACAATATATATTCCAAATTTGTGCCACATTTTCGCGATCTTTCAAACATAGCAGACCTACAAGCTCGTAGGAGCTTGTAGATCTGCTATTTTTCAATAGCTAAAGTATAACAGAATGCTTTAAAACACCAAAAGGGGTTCCTGCCCCAGAATGGATTAAAGCATCATGGTATGAAGTGGTACACACTGTACGAGAGACTACAGTATGTTGAAATGTTCCAACGCCAGAGGGTACCCACTGTATGAGAGACTACAGTATGTTGAAATGTTCCAACGCCAGAGGGTACACACTTTATTACAGTATGTTGAAATGTTCCAACGCCAGAGGGTACACACTGTACGAGAGACTACAGTATGTTGAAATGTTCCAACGCCAGAGGGTACACACTTTATTACAGTATGTTGAAATGTTCCAACGCCAGAGGGTACACACTGTACGAGAGACTACAGTATGTTGAAATGTTCCAACGCCAGAGGGTACACACTTTATTACAGTATGTTGAAATGTTCCAACGCCAGAGGGTACACACTGTTCGAGAGACTACAATATGTTGAAATGTTCCAGCCACAGGAAGCTGCAGTACATGAGGTGATTCATAGGAATTCATTCTTCAACCTCCACACAACTTTAAACAATCATTAAAGAAAGTTACTGGATGGAATAAAACAATAAACCCACAAATTAACTGCACGCACGCACACACGCACGCACGCACGCGCACGGGCATAAACTCGGACACACACACACAATAGGCAGTCGACAGGTAAAGTCCAGCCAGCGGACATATATTGACGTCATTTAAGTTTTATACACACTCTCAATTGGCCTAATAAAACACACACACACACACACACACACACACACACACACACACACACACACACACACACACACACACACACCCTCAGAGGCTAACTTTAAGTATATGTTTTGATGCCAAAACGACACTTTTACTCAAGTACATTTTGAATACCGGACTTTTACTTGTAACAGAGTGTGTGTTTCTGGCATTGCAGGAATTGATACTTTTACCTAATAATAAGTATAGAAACCATGAGTTTATATATATTTTTCCTGCCATCCACTAAACGTTGTTGGTTGTTTTAACAATGATTGAATGATATCACTGCAAATGTTCCGCGGTCCATTGTTGTTGTCCGAGTGTTGCGGGCTCCAATGCCCAATCGCTGTGCTCCGTCGTATATAGGCACAACCATGCGGAGCGTTGCTGATATGACTGACTGACATTGCTTAAAGGGACACTTCACCCTTTTTGCTAAAAGATATATGTTAATGACGTTTAGAAGCTTTAGATCACTTTCCTGGGGGTCTTTATGTGTGTAATTTGTGGTTTTAGATATTTTAGATTGTAGCAGTGAGCCTGTTGTCTCTGATGTCATGGACACTGGGCTCACTTCCTTCCTGGACTACATGTTGTCTCAGTAAGACAGCTCTCCCCCCTATCCACAAGGAGGAGCAGTGCACCAAATCATTATGGGAATTGTAGTCCAGGAAGGTAGTGAGACCAGTGTCCATGACATCAGAGACAACAGGCTCACTGCTACAATCTAAAATATCTAAAACCACATATTACACACATAAAGACCCAGAGGAAAGTGATCTAAAGCTCCTAAACGTCATTAACATATATTTTTTTGCAAAAAGGGTGAAGTGTCCCTTTAAAAGGTCTCACAAAAGCATCGCAGCCGTTGATCCGTCCCAGTGTTGTTTTTGGCAGCAAATTTCTATTTTAGTTTTAGTCATTATAGTCTTTGGACTGAAACTTCATTTATAGTTTTAGTCACATGATTTTAGTCACCTGGAAATATATTACGTTATACTGTAGCAAAAAAATAAATAGCTGATCTACAAGGTCAAAACGCGTCGCACTGCGCCGCGTTTTGACCTTGTAGATCGGCTGTTGTTTTTTGCTATTTTTGATCCTGAAAAGTTAAAATGTTCAATATTTCATTTTAAATTATAGTTAACTTTATGAACTAAATACAAATACATTGCACATAATAAAATGTAACTACTCGTTAAGCTACTAATTCAGACTGAAGTAATTGAAGCGGGTCATGTTTTGATAATCAGTAATATATCAGTGTTAACCTGAGGGCCACATTAGGTGATGGTGGGGGCCGCATGTGGCCCCCGGGCCGCCAGTTGATATTAACCTGAGGGCCACATTAGGTGATGGTTGCCCATGGTTGCATGTATGAGATAGATGGTCATATAACTACTTTAGGGAAGAAATCACACCTGTGTGAACTGAGTCGTGCAACTCCCCTCTCCTCTCCTCTCCTCTCCTCTCCTCTCTATCTCTCATTAGCAGGCAGCAGTGCTTGCAACTCTCTCTCTCTCTCTCTCTCTCTCTCTCTCTCTCTCATTAGCAGGCAGCAGTGCAAAACTATCTCTCTCTCTCTCTCTCTCTCTCTCTCTCTCTCTCTCTCTCTCTCTCTCTCTGTTTCTGGCACAACAGCACCACTTTTGCCCCTACTGGTACTCATAGTCACATATAGGTGATAAATTGCTTGCTGTTCCTTGGAGTGGTTGCACCACTCAAAAATGGGCATGAAGCCACTGTGTGTCGGTGCACTTGTGTACGCACACACACACACACACACACACACACACACACACACACACACACACGTACACTGCACACACATGCACTGTCAACTGGCAGAATAAAACCAACCTGGCTGGGTGTGTACTGTGTGTGTGTGTGTGTGTGTGTGTGTGTGTGTGTGCGTAGTACACATCACAGTGCCGACACCCACAGATATGTAATAGGCCTTAAACAAACAGAAACCATCTACAGAAACCATGCAGAAACCATAGCACAATAATTGCTTGAGTTGCAATTAGAGGTGTGTGTGTGTGTGTGTGCGTGTGCGTGCGTGCGTGCGTGCGTGCACTTCCAGAGATACTAATTAATTGCAACTGTCTCCTGATACTGTATATATATATATATATATTATGACTACCTGTCTGTTGTCCTCTAAGTCATGAGAGTTTTCTGAAAAACCTATATATGTTTCTATGTCAGTGGTTCTATGTTTCTACAGTATGTCAGTGGTTCTATGTTTCTATGTCAGTGGTTCTATGTTTCTATGTCAGTGGTTCTATGTTTCTATGTCAGTGGTTCTATGTTTCTATGTCAGTGGTTCTATGTTTCTATGTCAGTGGTTCTATGTTTCTATGTCAGTAGTTCTATGTTTCTATGTCAGTGGTTTAATGTTTCTATGTCAGTGGTTCTATGTTTCTATGTCAGTGGTTCTATGTTTCTATGTCAGTGGTTCTCAAACTGTATTTATTATATAATTGGCCGCCGACCCCCATCTGAAAATGTGTTGTTCCAGGGACCCCCCCCATGCAGTTCTTGATGCCTCTGTCAGTGTCCTGCTATATAGTCTCATTCTCCTGGCTGCTATTTTCTGGCTCACCCCTTGGTATAATCCCTCATACAGAGTCTTGTTAGTGTACATGTTGTACAACAGTCATGCTGATGTTAAGTACTGTACGCAGCATTCTGGTGTACAGTAGCATCCGTCAAGGGACTTCTGCCTGCATGCAGGGTTGTCTTCAGGGTCCGTGTAGGAGAACAGACTCCATTCACTGCCGTGTAGGAGAACAGACTCCATTCACTGCCGTGTAGGAGAACAGACTCCATTCACTGCCGTGTAGGAGAACAGACTCCGTCCACCGTTGCGTAGAAGAAGCTGAGTTTGATTTTCTCGGGGGAGGAGGTTGGAGTTCCATTCAGGGCCCTCCATGCAAGTCATGCCTTCCTCACTTCCAGATCTTGCTACACACAGTGCGATTTATTAATCATTTAAACCTAAAGCTGAACAAAACGAGGAACATAATAATAACAACACACACGCAAAGAAGCTGGGACTGTTTCACTCATGCCTATGTCTGTAGATCTGCCTCTATATCTGTTTCACTGGCCTATGTCTGTAGATCTGCCTCTATATCTGTTTCACTGGCCTATGTCTGTAGATCTGCCTCTATATCTGTTTCACTGGCCTATGTCTAGCCTAAATCAGGCTAAAAGCTGCCTAATAATAATCATAATAACATAATTTCATAAAACACAGGCCCACATGCGTAGCTTTTATTTATTTAGTGGTCATGTATGGACGTTGATGGAGGACAGGCTACCATGAGGTCATTCACACACTTCCTCCAAGAGTCTCTCTCTCGCTCGCGCACGCACGCACGCGCGCACACACACACACACACACACACACACACACACACACACACACACACACACACACACACACACACACACACACACACACACACACACACACACACGTTAGTATTACAAAGGCGGCGGTGGGTCAGCGGTAGAGTGGGCTGGATGGTAACCGCAAGGTTCCCGGTTCGATCCCTGTGGGCTCCTCCCCCAGAGTTAGTGTCGAAGTGTCCTTGAGCAAGACTCTGAACCTCCTAATTGCTGCCGATGTGCAGGTTGGTGCCTTGCATGGTTTCCTCCAGGCATAGGTGTGTGTGTGTGTGTGTGTGTGTGTGTGTGTGTGTGTGTGTGTGTGTGTGAATGTGTGAATGTAATGCACAATCTCTGTAAAGCGCCTTGGATAAAGGCGCTTTACATGTATAAATGCACCATTCACTGTTTGTTTCTATATACTTGTGAGGACATCGATATACGACATGTCACCTAAAACAGGACATCTTTGACATCTTTACCCCTCTCTCTATTTCAATTCCACTCCACTCAGTTCACACGGGTGTGGTTTTTATACTACACAACTAGGAAACAGACATGTTGGAAACGGTACTGTAGTCATTAACGCCGAGCACACAAACAGAGGAAGTAAGTATAAGTAATAAGTAATCATCCTAAGTTTATATATATACTTCCCTCGAGGCAAACTCATAATGCAATTAATAACAAGCAATAATATATTTAGTAATAATGAAAACAGCAGTTATAGTTATCTTGACTACTTTAGGGAAGAAATCACACCTGTGTGAACTGAGTGGTGCAACTCCCCTCTCTTCCCCCCCTCGCTCCTCTCCTCTCTCCTCTCCTCTCCTCTCCTCTCCTCTCCTCTCTCCTCTCCTCTCCTCTCCTCTCCTCTCCTCTCCTCTCTCTCTCTCTCTCTCTCTCTCTCTCTCTCTCTCTCTCTCTCTCTCTCTCTCTCTCTCTCTCTCTCTCTCTCTCTCTCTCTCTCTCTCTCTCTCTCTCCTCTCTGTCTCTCTCTCTCTGTCTCTCTCTCTCTCTCTCTCTCTCTCTCTCTCTCTCTCTCTCTCTCTCTCTCTCCCCTCTCTCTCTCTGTGTCCCCCTCTCTCTCTCTCTCTCTCTCTCTCTCTCTCTCTCTCTCTCTCTGTCTCTCTCCCTCTCTCTCTCTCTCATGTACATGCCTTGTGTAAACATCATAATCCCCTCGTCGGGGGCTGATATCTACAGGGAGATTCCAACGGCTGTATTTGCCCTTTATCAATTGTTCATAATTGGGTTTATGGCGTCGACGTAATCTTTTTAATCGACTGACTGTAAATGTCATGGGTGTATAAGTCCTTGCATGTGACTGCAGGGTTGAGTAAAAACAGTATAACTAAATATATGGTAATGTCAGTTAATTGCAAACACAGTGAAAGTACAGTATAGGGTATAAAGTGAATTGCTATTTGGTTGTAATAACTGTTAATTAGCGCTATATTCTGATAATACCCATTGATTAATTAATAGCTCTATAATTCTGATAGTACCCATTGACTGAGTAATAGTGAGACGGGCCTGTTGACTGATACCTGTCCATTTAAACTCTAGACGGGCCTGTTGACTGATACCTGTCCATTTAAACTCTAGACGGGGCCTGTTGACTGGTACCTGTCCATTTAAACTCTATAGACGGGGCCTGTTGACTGATACCTGTCCATTTAAACTCTATAGACGGGCCTGTTGACTGATACCTGTGCATTTAAACTCTATATACGGGCCTGTTGACTGATACCTGTCCATTTAAACTCTAGACGGGCCTGTTGACTGATACCTGTCCATTTAAACTCTATAGACGGGCCTGTTGACTGATACCTGTCCATTTAAACTCTAGACGGGCCTGTTGACTGATACCTGTCCATTAAACTCTATAGACGGGCCTGTTGACTGATACCTGTCCATTTAAACTCTATAGACGGGCCTGTTGACTGATACCTGTCCATTTAAACTCTATAGACGGGCCTGTTGACTGATACCTGTCCATTTAAACTCTAGACGGGCCTGTTGACTGGTACCTGTCCATTTAAACTCTATAGACGGGCCTGTTGACTGATACCTGTCCATTTAAACTCTAGACGGGGCCTGTTGACTGATACCTGTCCATTTAAACTCTATAGACGGGCCTGTTGACTGGTACCTGTCCATTTTAAACTCTAGACGGGCCTGTTGACTGATACCTGTCCATTTAAACTCTAGACGGGCCTGTTGACTGATACCTGTCCATTAAACTCTATAGACGGGCCTGTTGACTGATACCTGTCCATTTAAACTCTAGACGGGCCATACAAATAGGTAACACAGAGAGAGAGAGAGAGAGAGAGAGAGAGATAGCCAGCTATAGCGCCTCCGAAGTCCATTCCAGATTTCCATATTTTATTGCATGAAGCAGCACGGACAAACAAGCAAAACACGGAGGAGGGCGGATTGGGCCTTCCTCAGTGTGTATCACTCAAATAGCTCTAGTCTAGGTCAAAACATGCACCCTTCATGTTTAGTACCAGGAAATGGACCAAAGGTTTGTACATACAGGGTCAAGGTTGACCTCTGACGCAATTCACAGATTAGCATACGAGCGCAGCTAGCG
>NC_137870.1:1923749-1927840 GCF_963924005.1 Protomyctophum bolini | reverse complement strand
ATATTCCACTGTTACTTTCTTAGCTATAGATAGATAGAATACTTTATTGGTAGTTTAAGAAAATGACAGAAAATGACATAATTTTAAAAAAACGCCAAATGGACTTAGACACAAAAAAGCCTTCGCTTGTTTCCATTGTGGTCCACTTTGTAACATGAAACTATACACATACATACTGTACAGACAACATATAATAAATAATCCTTATATATAAGGCTGGGGGCTATATACATAGGACAAGAGGTACCCTGGGAGAATAGTCCTGAGCATGGGAGATGGGCTTACGCATGTTTCATGATAAATGCTTTTTATGTGATGCATTCCCATGCTTTTTTGTTCTTGCTTAATGTAAGTCGCTCTGGATTAAGAGCGTCTGCTAAATGCTTAAATTGTAAATATAAATTGTTTGAAAACTTAGCTATACTACAGTAGTTTATACAAAAACATGCATTATCCACTACAACCTTTATTCGGCCATTTTAAAATACCTGTGTGTGTTTACTTTACGTACATGTTGTTGTATAAAGCAATACTTTTATACTTCTACTCAAGTGTACATTTTGAGTTGCAGGCTTCTAGTATATTTCGACAGTGCAGTATTAATACTTTTACCTAAAGTGAACATTGTGATCAGAGTGTGTTTCCACCGCTGATCATATAAGAAAAGAATCCATATTATGTGCTGATTGTAGGCCTTAAACAAACGTTGATCAATCAATGGACTGATACGCCGTATTTCTTTGAACAGGTATAGCACATGTAAGAGACGAACATATAACCATATGACTAGACAAGCCAGTTCGGGTGTTTTGGTGGCACCGAAACCAAGAACAAATATTCTTAAATCTTCTATTATCTACAGAGCAGTAATAGGTTGGAATGCACTACCGGATCAAAGTGTCAGCGCACTTTGATTCTGTTTCCTCGTCTTTATCTGTGTGTAACCTTTATATTAGTTTGGGTTGGTGTGTAACAACAACAGACTACAGTCGAATAGATTCAGACAAACGACTCGAGAATAATGGATCTGTATTTATCTGTGTGTAACCTTTAGTTTGGGTTGGTGTGTAACAACAACAGACTTACAGTCGTATAGATTCAGACAAAAACGACAGAATAATGGATGTGTATTTATCTGTGTGTAACCTTTAGTTTGGGTTGGTGTGTAACAACAACAGACTTACAGTCGTATAGATTCAGACAAAAACGACAGAATAATGGATGTGTATTTATCTGTGTGTAACCTTTAGTTTGGGTTGGTGTGTAACAACAACAGACTACAGTCGTATAGATTCAGACAAAAACGACAGAATAATGGATCTGTATTTATCTGTGTGTAACCTTTAGTTTGGGTTGGTGTGTAACAACAACAGACTTACAGTCATATAGATTCAGACAAACGACTCGAGAATAATGGATCTGTATTTATCTGTGTGTAACCTTTAGTTTGGGTTGATGTGTAACAACAACAGACTTACAGTCGTATAGATTCAGACAAAAACGACAGAATAATGGATGTGTATTTATCTGTGTGTAACCTTTAGTTTGGGTTGGTGTGTAACAACAACAGACTTACAGTCGTATAGATTCAGACAAAAACGACAGAATAATGGATGTGTATTTATCTGTGTGTAACCTTTAGTTTGGGTTGGTGTGTAACAACAACAGACTACAGTCGTATAGATTCAGACAAAAACGACAGAATAATGGATGTGTATTTATCTGTGTGTAACCTTTAGTTTGGGTTGGTGTGTAACAACAACAGACTACAGTCGTATAGATTCAGACAAAAACGACAGAATAATGGATGTGTATTTATCTTTGTGTAACCTTTAGTTTGGGTTGGTGTGTAACAACAACAGACTTACAGTCATATAGATTCAGACAAACGACTCGAGAATAATGGATCTGTATTTATCTCTATAGAATCTCTGAAAGAGGGCATGTGTGTGCACTGTATATAGATAAAGGTGTGTATACGTGCCTGTGTGTGTGCGTGTGCGAGCGCACGCGTGTGCGTGTGAGTGAGTGTTTGTGCGTGCGTATGTGCATGCGTAAAGTGTGTGTGAGTGTGTGTGTGTGTGTGTGTGTGTGTGCGCGCAGCAACGAGGATCAGGCGACCGGGCTAAAGAGCACTAACTGGCTAATCATTGACTCAGCTAACGACTCCCGGCGAGGGTCAAGGGTCACAGTGGCGATGGCGGCGGCTGATTGGCTGCACACGTTTCCAACACAGAGCTGGCCGGTGTTCTGCACTACTTTGTGCTCCGGTCCGGTCCACATTTTCATGGAGTCCGTCTCGGGGTCTGGTGGATCTCGCACCAGGATTTGACTCGGTGTTGACTCGGTCTGTCATGAGTCCCCGGTTGGTTCTTGGACCATTCATTAATTAAGAATCGAAAAGAGAACATTTTGAATTTTGAAATGTCCTAAAAAACGATCAGTAAAACCATGCATGCAGGGTGCTCTGGTGTATTCCGAGAAGCACATTGTGGGCCCTAAATATAGCTGTCCCACTCCTGTTTGGCCTTGGTGATGTAAATCAACAACACATCAGGCTATGGAGACAAAGAGCAACAAACAAAGAGTCCCTTAAGGCGCTCCGTTTTCCAAAGAAATCACTGCCCTGGAAACGTGCCAACGTGTTCACTGCCAGTTCCACAGACAGACAGACAGACAGACAGACAGACAGACGGTGTGGCCATGTGGGTTCCATTGTAGAGTAACAGTTGCAATGTTGACGACATCCCATTTCCCAGTATTTGCCGAGAAGCCCTGACCGCAAGAATTCGGCACTTAATCACAACTAATCCATAAGCATTTCATAGTAGTAAACCAAAAGTTGTATCAAAAGTTCTCCAATGTTGAAAACCAAATTAAATGTATCTTAAAGGTATAGAGTAAGTGATTTCACTTAATTCAAATATCACTTATTTTTTTGTTTTGTTGTGATAATCCTCTCTACTATAGAGTGTGCTGACCATATAAGGAGTTCCTCCCTGTCCCCCAGTTAACCCCTGGGGGGGGTCAAAAAACCTTAGGTTTCGTTTTTGACTCTCTATCCTGATTGGACGAAGGCTTAGGTCCCACAGCCAAAAACGAAACCTGACAATGATACTGACGGAACAACTTCTCCATCTTGTTGCTACTCTGCTTGTCTAGTGAAATACCCTGTTTTGTGTCGTTTTGTGTTTTGTGTTTGTTTTTATTTTCTGTATGCTTGTGGACCCTCTCGAAAACAAGATATTATTGTGTCTCAAGGGGTAAAGAATTTCAATCAACCAACCATACGGACACAAGTATATACTTAGAAGGTCCATTTCATAGTAATAACCAACCAAGTTATACTTATAAGGCCAGCCGGGGATCGTTAAAAAATAAAAGGAACTGCCACCATAAATTAACTCGTTCTGGTCGGGAACCCCTCTACGTGTCTTAACCCATTCTGACCTGAGATCAGAATTCATACCAGGTTTCCACTGGACACACACTGGTCTGATTAACCCATTCTGACCTGAGATCAGATTCTAAAAATGTCAGTCGTTCTTCGAATTTTTCAAAATAGCAGACCTACAAGCTCGTATCGCGCCACTCGGTGGCGCGATATGAGCTTGTAGATCTGCTATTTTTCAATAGCTAAAGCATAACATGATGCCAACACCAAAATGGGTGCCCGGTCAGAATGGGGCCTTATGTTACACTTTAGCTATTGAAAAAAATAGCAGATCTACAAGCTCATAGCGCAGCATTACGAGCTTGTAGATCTGCTATTTCGGTCTTGATATCGGAAAGGTCGCTATAGTTCGTATCCCCGGAACGGCACGTTAAAATTACCACCGCTGAAGTGCCCTTATGGACAAGGCATTGAACCTCTACCATGAAATGTTCTATGAGCAGGGCCTGGCTGTAAACAAGTTATTGAGCTTAGTCCAGTTACCCTGCAGGGTAAACATAGTACCTTTCCTTTCCTTAGTCCAGTTACCCTGGGTAAACATAGTACCTTTCCTTTCCTTAGTCCAGTTACCCTGCAGGGTAAACATAGTACCTTTCCTTTCCTTAGTCCAGTTACCCTGCAGGGTAAACATAGTACC
>NC_137870.1:1908749-1918749 GCF_963924005.1 Protomyctophum bolini | reverse complement strand
AAAAACAGGAATACTGCGGCGTCTACACAGAACCTCCCTGGTGCCGATGGGACTGCTCTCTGGAACCGACCAGGGTTGTCAAGAACATTACGCAACCGAAGAGATCGAAGAAGACAGGAAGGGAAAAGGGGGGAGTGTTCTCTCAACACGGTGATAAAAAAAAGGCTGCAGAATGTATTCAGAGACCGTCAAGAACGTTTATACTGATTCCAAACAAACGCTTCTTTCTGTCTGTAGAATGTAGCACGGACTTGATCTTTATAAAAAAAAAAGACCTTCCATTCCGCCCCCCTTTTCAAACACCATTTTGAACAACACACACACACACACACACACACCCCCGGGGTCTCTTGAGAGAATGGCAATGTCTCACAGGCACACACACACAGACACGCACGCACGTGCACACACGCGCACGAACACACACATTATGGGGACCGTGATATAGTGAACTAGCACCATTACTCAGGGTCTGTCTCTCTCTCTCCAGGCTCCATGGAGACCATGGCTATAATGTCCACCGGGCCCAGCCTCGCGTCCTGGTCCAACGGAGCACACATCAGAACTAAATCCTTTAGAGAGTCTTTCTCCAGTTCAATAACAACAAACGCTTAAACCCATTTTGACCATTCTGCAAAATGTCTTCTATAAAATCCTGACTGTTTTCTTGAAAGAAAAAAAAAGCGATGTTTTTTTGTCTATGTGTCAGTCGTTCTCTCAAACACTTGTTTCATGTCACTTTTCACGATTCTTCCAAAAAATAGCAGACCTATACAAGCTCGTAGCGCGCCACTCGGTGGCGCGCTACGAGCTTGTAGATCGGCTATTTTTCAATAGCTATAAAACATGATGCTAGAACACCAAAAGGGGTTCCCCTGCTCCAAAATGGGTTAAAGGCTGTGGTTGTGCGCCTGACGGAGCAGGCCTCGGCCTGGACATACCGACATGGACACAGTGACGTGTGAAAGCTTTGATTTGAATGCTACAGGTGGACACAAAAGAAACAAAAGATAAAAAAAATAAAATCAACCGTAAAGTGCATATCACAGATTGAATGGCAATAATATCAAACAGTGACTCATCCGGAAACTGAGGTCACGCTGATTTTTTTCTTTTTTTAAAAGGCTATACAGATAAAAAAAAACTGTCCATGGAACTGAGTTGAATGGAAAATAAATATATATATATATTTATAATGTCAATAATATAATATTCTTTTGTCTGAAATTTTTATTTTGTATCAAAAAGTCGCGTATATATGGGAAGAGTGTTAATTTGACTCTGTCTTTCAGAGTTCAATTACCACCCAGGATTTTTACTGTGCGTTATGAAACCATTTTTTTTTTTTTTTTTTTAACTAAACCGGAAATACCACACCGGTGTAAACCCTACTGTACGGAACAACAACAACTGCACAGTGAAAATATGAGTGTTGAAATGAAACACTGAAGATTTGACAAGAGGGGAATCATGTTTAGAGAGGAGGAATTACTATCAATACTGATTAAAAAAAGCCCCACAGACTGTCCACTACAGTACTGTCCTGTCCAATACAAGACTGTCCACAACAGGACTGTCCACTACAGGACTGTCCACTACAGGACTGTCCACTGCAGGACTGTCCTGTCCACTACAAGACTGTCCTGTCCACTACAGGACTGTCCACTGCAGGACTGTCCTGTCCACTACAAGACTGTCCACAACAGTACTGTCCACAACAGTACTATCCTGTCCACTACAAGACTGTCCTGTCCACTACAAGACTGTCCACTACAAGACTGTCCACAACAGGACTGTCCTGTCCACTACAAGACTGTCAACAACAGGACTGTCCTGTCCACTACAAGACTGTCCACAACAGTACTGTCCACAACAGTACTATCCTGTCCACTACAAGACTGTCCTGTACACTACAAGACTGTCCACTACAAGACTGTCCACAACAGGACTGTCCTGTCCACTACAAGACTGTCAACAACAGGACTGTCCTGTCCACTACAAGACTGTCAACAACAGGACTGTCCTGTCCACTACAAGACTGTCCACAACAGGACTGTCCACAACAGGACTGTCCACAACAGGACTGTCCACTACAAGACTGTCCACAACAGGACTGTCCACAACAGGACTGTCCACTACAAGACACTACAGGATTACAGTCCCTAGAGGACTGCCCATCAGGGTTTGAGTCCCTCTCAGTATGAAAGGAGCTGGTGATCATCATGGAGGCCTGCCCTCTGCATGAGGAACCGGATCCTCTATCCGATCTCTCATGGATAAGAAGAACCACATCATCATAAATCATAATATACAACATGTAAAAAAAGAGGCTACACACAAAGATTACTAAAAGTATAAAAATAGATTCTGAAACAGCTTTGGGTACCAAAAAAACAATGTCAACCAACGTCTTCCTGCAATTAGGCCATAGTCGTATACTGTAGTCCACGACCAGTTTGTTTTTACAATGTACATTAATTAAGTGTTTTGTTGCTGCTGCTGTCATAATTAATGCCTGACTGTGTTTTGCTGGAACAATTCTGTTGGGTTCTGTGCTGCGTGCGTTCTAGTCGGACAGGGACTGTTCGGTTCTGTTGGGTTTGTGCTGGGTGAGTTCTAGTCGGACAGAGACAGGTTTCTGTTCGGTTCTGTTGGGTTTGTGTTCTAGTCGGACAGAGACAGGCGCGCAAACACGGTGAGCCTCTTGCCGGCGGAGCCGTCGAACGTGGGCGACTCGGTTCCGCTGGACGCTCCGCTGCTGCTGTAGCTGTCCTCCTCCAGGGAGTCCTCGGACGAGAAGCGCTGGAGGCCCGGCGCCTTGACCACGAAGCCCCCCCCGCCCCCCCCGCCGCCGCCGTGGTGGGAGGAGGAGGAGGAGGAGGAGACGGCAGCGTTGGACGCAAACAGACCGCGAAGGTGTCCGTCCAGCTCCACGGAGGAGGAGGAGGAGGAGGAGGGGGGGAACGCTCTGCCGGGGGCGGGGTTCATCAGAGTCACGGGGTAGCGTTCGGCGGCGGGGGGCGTTCCCGTGGCCGCCGCACACGCAGCGCGAGGGCTTCACGGCGGAGGAGGGCTCCACGATGAGAGGAAGGATGGCGTGGATGTCCCCGGTGCTGGCGCGCATCGTCCGCATCGTCCGCGTCTGCTGCTGCTGGTAGCGGTGGCCGAACTGGAACGCCATGGCGGCCGCGGCGGCCTCGCGATCCACAACGCCGAACACGGGCGACAGGAGGTCGTTGTGCGGCGGCGGCGGGGGGGAGACGGAGGGCGCGCGGCTGAAGCCCAGGTTGGGGTCCATGTTGTTGTTGAAGGACGGAGGAGGAGGAGAGACGCTGCCGCCGCGCGAGGCGCCCAGGAACCCCGCGAAGCTGACGCTCTGGCGGAGCTGGTGGCGCGGGTTCTGGTTCTGGCCCTGGCCCTGGGAGAACAACTTCCCCCCCAGCCCCAGGGAGACGCCGGAGGCCTTCTCCTCGTGGATGAAGTGGCAGCGCGTGCCGTACGGGCAGTAGCCGAAGTTGTAGAAAGTGCGGCAGTGCTCCGTCTTGTACTTGGGGTGGCGGAAGAGGCCCCGCAGCTCGTCCTCACCGTGGGCGAACTGGCACTTGGAGCCGTACTTGCAGCTCGCCGTCTCCTGGAAGCCGCGGCAGAGCTCCGTCTTGTAGCGGTTGGACGGCAGCAGGAACGGCGGGACCTGGTTCTGGAGGGAGGAGGAGGAGGAGGAGGAGAGCGGGGGGAAGCCCGGCGGGGGGGCCACCCCCCCGGAGGAGGAGCAGGAGGTGGTGGAGGAGGAGGAGCAGGAGGAGGAGGAGGAGGAGGACTCCAGGCCTTTCATCAGACACACGGAGCCCAGGGAGGAGAGGAGGAGCGCGCTGGCGCTGGAGGAGGAGGAGGAGGACTCCGTGAGGCTCATGGAGCGGTCGGGCCGTCGGAGAGGCATCTGCGGTCGGGCCACCAGCGCCGCCGCCGCCCGGCTCCAGATGTCGGCGGGCCAGAAGTCATCGTCGTCGTTCAGGAGGTCGTTGTGGACGTGCTCCGTGCTGAGGCTGATGTGCCTGGAGGGGGCGATGGAGGACGAGGAGGAGGGCGAGGAGGAGGGCGAGGAGAAGAAGGAGACCGACCGGTTCAACCGACTACTGGAGGACCCGACTGGAGCTTTGAGCTGAGGCTGCTGTTGTGGTGGGAGGAAGGCAGAGTCGTCCAGAGCCAGGCAGTTCTGAAAGTTCTGTTGGTGGTCGGGAAGGCAAAGACAAAGGATATAAGGATAAGGAGATAAGGATAAGGGTGTTCGCTTCACTTCTACAGGTTCTAAAGTTATGAGGTTCTAAAGTTCTGTTGTGGTCGGAAACCAAGCAAAGAAAGGGATAAGGATAAGGAGATAAGGATAAGAAGGTTGTTCGCTTCACTTCTATACAGGTTCTAAAGTTCCAAAGTTCTAAGGTTCTGTTGTGGTGGGACGGCAAAGAAAGGATAAGGATAAGAAGGTTGTTCGGTTCACTTCTACAGGTTTACGTACTTTTTATAAAAAAGAAAACAAGTGTTTCCTCCAACAAACAACGACGGTTCTCAGGAATGTATTTTCTCTATTCTCTACGGTATACAAAATAGAGATCATATTCCACGAATCCTTTCATGCTATAAAAAAAGGCTACAGGAATATGTAGAAAAAACACACGTATATAAAGTTACAGTATTGAACACGGTCGGTCGGTGGGTGACCTACATAGTACAGTACAAACATGTAACCCTAGACTAAACTATTTGGTCACTTGTTTTTATTTGAACAGCAGAAACTCTGTAAAAGCAGCGTTTCCATTTCCAGTGATAATATCCTGCATTGCACGAAACCTAACGAAGCGCCTTACAAAAGGCTGTTACTGAGAACGCTATAACGCTGTGGACGTGTCAGGGGCAAAGTACAGTACGGAACGGTACGGTACAGCGTAGTTTCACAATATCTGGAAATTGGCAAACAGCACTCGATGAATCACGGAATCTTATAAACATTAATTCATTCTCTATAATAATAATATAGGCTATAATGTCCTTAAAACAAACACACAGTCTAAACAAACCATAGGCTGTATGACATTATGCAAGGCAAACAAATAAACACATTTAAAAAAAAATACATATATAGGCCTATACCTATATATTTTTTTGACATTCATAGAGTATTCATTATTTAGCCCATTTTGGGCGGGAACCCCTTTTTTGGGTGTTTTAGCTAAGTTATGAATGTTATATACTTTAGCTATTGAAAAATAGCAGATCTACAAGCTAGATTTTTTCTCCAAAAAATAGCAGACCTATACAAGCTCGTAGCGCGCCACTCGGTGGTGCGCGCTACGAGCTTGTATAGGTCTGCTATTTTCGAAAAAACTCGTAAAAAAATGCGGCAACAAATCTTTGAATATAATATTAATTCAGAAGACTTTTGGGTTAGAGACCTGATATCGAGGCTGGATAAACCAAAAAAAATGACCAACCCCCACCACCCCAAAATTAAAAAAAAAAAAACCTTAGGCCTATGACTCACCCGTGTTAGAATGTTGTCGAGCATTTCGGACATGCTGTGTACTCCCTTAAAAAAAGAAAAAAAAAAAAAAAAAAGATAAAAAAAGTACTTTTCAAGTATAAGAACTCTCCACTGGTCCTGGTGGCTGCTGGCTTGCTGTGTAAACGTATACGTCCTTCCTCTCTCTGTCTCTCTCTACTAGCCCTAGCTCCAGACTGTTATATAGTGAAGTTATAATGGTGTGTGACTCTCCACCCCGTCCACAGCCTATATTTATACACACACACAGTCACACAAACCACCACACACTCTAGTGCTCCTCCCCCTATGGGGGGGGGGGGGAGTTTCCCTTCCCGTATATGAACGAACCAAAACGTCCTCCCTCTAACGAACCAACATACTCCCCTCCCCTCCCCTCCCCTCCCCTCCCCTCCCTCTCTCGCTCTCGGGTTTCACATAGCTGGCCTCGGCTCATGCACTAAGGGCTCAGATAGGGAGGGGGGGGGGGGGGGTAGTAAAACAGTGTGTGTGTGTGTGTGTGTGTGTGTGTGTGTGTGTGTGTGTGTGTGTGTGTGTGTGTGTATTTTTAGCCTTGTGTGAAATGTTTCAGTTTCACAGGCAGGCGGGCCGCTGGCCGACAGCAGCACACTGCATGAAGGAGCTGAAGTGATCTTATTTACATGGTAGTGGAATTGTTTTCATACTTTAGGTTTAGGGCCTAAAGTATGAAAACAATTCCACTACCATGTAAATAAGATCAGTATACTATGGCCTAAAGTTTAGGCCATAGTACTTGTAATAATACAGCGTATTATTATCGGTGTGGTGGAAAGTTTAACTATTAATAAAGTGCGTTAAAACTTAAAACACTGTATACTTATAAAGTGCACTTTTGAGGTGTTACATTTGAGCATTTCCAATACTTTTTTTTCCACTTCTACTTCACTACATCTCAGAGACAGAATTTGTGCTTTTACTCAATTATTTGAAAACTTTATAGCAACTATAGTTACTTTGTAGAGTTTAATTGTTATTAGAAAACATAGACTTCAACACTATACCTACTGTACATTTCAGGCATTTGAAAATAGCAGATCTACAAGCTCACAATGTGTCGCGACGCGACACATTGCGTACAGATTTTGCGCACAGATTTTGTACACATTTTGAACGTGTGAAAGGTGTACTTTGAGTACATTTTGACGCCGTTACTTTTGTTGTACTTTCTACTCGAGTACATTTTGAATAAGGGACTTGCTAATAGATCTGTCATGTTGTGTGTTACTGTAGAATAGATCCACCAGCTATAAGATCTGTCATGTTGTGTGATACTGTAGAATAGATCCACCAGCTATAAGATCTGTCATGTTGTGTGATACTGTAGAATAGATCCACCAGCTATAAGATCTGTCATGTTGTGTGATACTGTAGAATAGATCCACCAGCTATAAGATCTGTCATGTTGTGTGATACTGTAGAATACATCCACCAGCTATAAGATCTGTCATGTTGTGTGATACTGTAGAATAGATCTACCAGCTATAAGATCTGTCATGTTGTGTGATACTGTAGAATAGATCTACCAGCTATAAGATCTGTCATGTTGTGTGATACTGTAGAATAGATCCACCAGCTATAAGATCTGTCATGTTGTGTGATACTGTAGAATAGATCCACCAGCTATAAGATCTGTCATGTTGTGTGATACTGTAGAATAGATCTACCAGCTATAAGAGCTGTCATGTTGTGTGATACTGTAGAATAGATCTACCAGCTATAAGATCTGTCATGTTGTGTGATACTGTAGAATAGATCCACCAGCTATAAGATCTGTCATGTTGTGTGATACTGTAGAATAGATCCACCAGCTATAAGATCTGTCATGTTGTGTGATACTGTAGAATAGATCTACCAGCTATAAGATCTGTCATGTTGTGTGATACTGTAGAATAGATCCACCAGCTATAAGATCTGTCATGTTGTGTGATACTGTAGAATAGATCCACCAGCTATAAGATCTGTCATGTTGTGTGATACTGTAGAATAGATCTACCAGCTATAAGATCTGTCATGTTGTGTGATACTGTAGAATAGATCTACCAGCTATAAGATCTGTCATGTTGTGTGATACTGTAGAATAGATCCACCAGCTATAAGATCTGTCATGTTGTGATACTGTAGAATAGATCTACCAGCTATAAGATCTGTCATGTTGTGTGATACTGTAGAATAGATCCATATAAGATCTGTCATGTTGTGTGATACTGTAGAATAGATCCACCAGCTATAAGATCTGTCATGTTGCGTGGTACTGTACACTGTAAATCCCTGACATGTGACGCGTTTAAACCTAAACACTATGTGTGTAATAATAAAATGCCAAATGTTTATTAATATTCATACAATACAGTATAGAACACGAGTTCACTCAAACACCTCACGAGAACACCTAGTGTTCAAATTCTAAACACCTATTTATGACTGACTTTGATTGTAAAAACTAAACACGTTTATGTGTTTAAAAAGTGTTACGGGCGATTAAACATGTTCTTCTGTTTATAATCTAAACACTGTGACACGTTTAAAAAGTGTTACAAATGATGTGTTTAAAAACGTTTATAACCTAAACGCTTGGGTTTAGTGTGATACTATAGATACTGTACATCCAAATCCACATGTGAGTAAATTCCTTTGTCTGCTGCATGCCGGGAGGACCTCCTCCTTTATGAAGATTAACTTTTATCAGCAACGATAAAATCTAGTCCTGTTGTTTAGCAGAATGGATAATGTACAGTAAAGCCCTGCAGCAGTTCCTCCTACTTCCTCTGCTTTCTAACGACAGCTAGAGCTCCAATGTTACAACAACAAAACCACTAAAACCAGCAGTGGAAGACCTTAGGGGGGCGGTTTGGGTTTGGGACATATTTAGGCAGGCAGTCATGTAGGTAGGAAGGTGCGAGACCATTGAGAGCTTTATAGACAAGTAAAATAATTTTAAAATCAATCCTAAAAACAACCGGAAGCCAGTGCAGTGATGCCAAAACTGGAGTAATATGTTCTCTCATCTTAGTTCTATAGTTAAAACTCTGGCTGCTGCATTTTGGACAAGTTGTAATCTGTCAATGTATATCGATTACTAACCCATTCTGACCTGAGATCAGATTCTAAAAAATGTCTTCTATATCCTGACAGTTTTCCATTCTGACCTGAGATCAGATTCTAAAAATGTCTTCTATACATCCTGACAGTTTTCCATTCTGACCTGAGATCAGATTCTAAAAAAAATGTCTTCTACATCCTGACAGTTTTCCATTCTGACCTGAGATCAGATTCTATATAAATGTCTTCTATACATCCTGACCGTTTTCCATTCTGACCTGAGATCAGATTCTAAAAATGTCTTCTATACATCCTGACAGTTTTCAATTCTGACCTGAGATCAGATTCTAAAAATGTTCTTCTACATCCTTGACAGTTTTCCATTCTGACCTGAGATCAGATTCTAGAAAAATGTCTTCTACATCCTGACAGTTTTCCATTCTGACCTGAGATCATATTCTAAAAAAATGTCTTCTACGTCAGTCGCTCTTTGATTTTTCAAATATTGGCAGACTTACAAGCTCGTAGCGCGCCACTCGGTGGCGCGCTATTTTTCAATAGCTAAAGCATGACACGATGCTACATGTTACAGCCAGGCGATTAAACATGTTCTTCTGTTTATAATCTAAACACTGTGACACGTTTAAAAAGTGTTACAAATGATGTGTTTAAAACAGTTTATAACCTAAACGCTTGGGTTTATAGTGTGTAGGCTTTCAATCTGCTCTCACAACATGTGGTTCATACGGTGTATGTGTACTGTACAAGAACACATGTACGTTCCTGCAAATTTGTAGATAGAAGTTGCACAATGTTTCTTTTTTTTTGTCAATAATTCCTAGAAGCGCTTCGAAACGTTGTGTCCAGTATACGTATATAAGGCCTATAGTGTAAAGTACAGTACAGTACGAGCCAAAAATGTGCTCCATGTTGACCAAAAACCTTGTTGCACTCCTGTCAATGTAGATTATGGCTATTTGAACGATTAAAAAAATGTTTTTCAAAATAGTAAAAAAAAACTAAGGCATAGAAGTTCAGGGATGATGGGTTTAGTGGTGAGGAAAATGGAGCCCTTAGTGTCCATTTATTCTTAGTTTATATATCCCCCCCCCCTTCTTGTTTTGTTCTTTGTAGGCCTAATATGCACCAGAATATCACCTCATCATCATCATTATTATTATTATTATTATTAAGTCTGTGAAAAACCAATGTCTTGGTAAAGTATTCACTGCTGCCATCCGTTCATCTCTGCTGCCACACAGTTTATGTTTTATAATGTTTCGTCATAATTGAGGTTTAATCCATTCTGGGCGGGAACCCCTTTTGGTGTTATAGCATTATGTTATGCTTTAGCATATTGAAAAAAAATGTGCAGATCTACAAGCT
>NC_137870.1:1888749-1903749 GCF_963924005.1 Protomyctophum bolini | reverse complement strand
AGAGAGATAGAGAGACAGAGAGATATAGACTGACTGACCCACACACACACACACACACACACACACACACACACACACACACACACACACATAACATAATCACTCATGTTCAGCTATAAATATCCAAAGTTGGGTATAAATAAAACAGTGAATATAATATAAACCTCATGCAGGGGACGGATGGACGGACAGATTGGAAATATTAAAAAGGCTGGAAAAATATCGCTCCTGTTTTCCTGTACACACTCTCCTTATTCCCAGCATATATATAGTAAATAGATCACCCAACCCCCCCCCAAAAAAATTCCCAGACTTTTGCCAGGTTATAGGAACTCGGATCGTACTATGGAACGTTTGAAGAGCTGAGGACTGTGCTTGTTTACGTGTGTGTGTCTGTGTGTGTGTGTGTGTGTGTGTGTGTGTGCGTGTGCGTGTGTGTGTCTGTGCGTGTCTGTGTGTGTGTGTGCGTGCGTGTGTGTGTGCGTGTGTGCGTGTGTATGTGTAGATGCACGTGACCATAATGGCTCCCACACTCTTCTTGTTTCATTTCTCTGTCTGTACACTCTGTGGTAAGGAAAGTCATTCTAGTACAGGGAGGGGCATGCACGCACGTGTATGTGTGTGACTGTGTGTGTGTGTGTGTGTGTGTGTGTGTGTGTGTGTGTGTGTGTGTGTGTGCCGGTGCACCTTGCCAAGTCTTTCCGTTGGGGGGGTTTTCCTTTGAGCAGCTACAGTGCTACCGTACCGTACCGTACGCTACATGACGAGGACATGTTAGGACAGGGTGACGCTGAGCGGTGCTTGTATAAGACTTAAGTTGTCCTCATGGACTGCATGTGCTTGTATAATGTGTGTCAACAACACAAGACAGACAGACAGACAGACAGACAGTACAGACAGACAGACAGACAGACAGACAGACAGACAGACAGACAGACAGACAGACAGACAGACAGACAGTACAGACAGACAGACAGACAGACAGGCAGACAGACAGGCTATACGTATATAGTAGTATACTGGGATATATGCATCTTTAAATTCACATTTAAAAAGCTTGAAGTCTAACTGAAAATGTAGAGGATGTTTTTTTTTTGTTTTTTTTTTACGTCAGGCCTAAATGGGTTAAAACGATGCAAACAGGAGGGTTCCTAGTATCGAGCCTTGGGGAATACCGTTCACTATGTAGTTAAAGTGGTTAATACCTGGAAGTTTTATAAGTCTTTATAAAGCTGGAAAGGGGGAAATTATGGTTATGATAATAAGCAAACAAAAGCGATGGCCTTTCTATAACAATGATCAATAACCTCTCTCTGTACCATGCTGCATGGAAAGGTTTTTTACTGCCAATGTTATGTTGTTTTGATGAATTGAACAAGGTGGACCCTCTTTGTAAACAAGTGTATAATGCTTCATTGTGTGTCGTCCACTCACAGTTGACATTCTTTGTATTGAGTTTGTGCTTTGAAATGTGCTGTTATTCTGCAAACTGTTAATAAATATGGCAATCAATCAATGTTTAGTATACGTCTACGTTATGTCCATGTTATGTGAAATGTTGTTTTGTCTTGTTTTGTCTTGTCTGGTTGAATTGTTTGTAAAAAAAAGTGTCTTTATGTATGAAGTGTATTTTGTGAATTGCCCTTTGACCCCCTTGAAAACGAGATGGTTGATCTCAAGGGATTGTTCCTAATACGAATCAGACAATATAACCTAAAGTTAAAAGGTACTTGTATCTACTTGTTGTGTACGTATATCAAAAAGGTTTTATTTATTTATTTAACCTTTATTTAACCAGTAAAAACCACATTGAGACTGAAGACTCTTTTACACTGCAGTGTGAACTGACAGACAAGACACAAGAGGCCAAATAAGTGACACAGCTAACCAAAAAATACACAACAAAAAAACAGGACAGACATACAATGTTCATAAATACAGTACCCACTACCGAAGATAAGCTCAAAGGGGAGAACAGGGCCGTTTAATAACGCGACCAATAAGGACTAATAGATAAAAATGAAGCAACGGAAAGTGCTAGTATAGACTAAAAAAAGCAAGCAGACATTTTGCTATACGTCAAAAGCAGGAGCAGTGTATGGGAGGTGTGCCCATATGGCACCAAAAGGTATATAACTTGCTCGGTTTATACCCAGAGGGACACAAGATAGAGTAATGAACAAATGTTTATCGATATGTGTCTTTTACAAGCTACAGTAAGAGAATGATAGCATTGTCCTGGAAGAGGCCAGACAAACCAAGAATTACACAGCGGTTCAAGGAATTATGTTTATGTTTACCTTTGGAAAAGATTTCATACATTCTTAAGGACAAACAAGAAAAGTTTCAGGAGGTGCGGGGGGGACGTTTTATAAGTTATATAAAGAACAATAATGTGTCACATTTAATGGATGGAGCTGAAGAGGAGTAGTGCTATTTTTTTTTGGTTTTTTTTGTGGTTGTTGTTTTGCTTTCTTTGTACCAGTAATTGTCTTGTAATGTTCATTGTTGTTTTTTGTTTGTATTGTCAGTTGTGTGTGTAAAAAAGGAAAATAAATACATTGTTTAAAAAAAAGGTATAACTTGTCTTGTCATAGAATGAAAAGTAAAAGCAATAATGACCTATTTTCCTGTACTGTAAAACACTCTTGTGTTCTGGTGTCACAGCAGAATGGAAACTGGAGCCTTAGTGAAGTGTTGTGGAAAGTGTGTTGACCGCCGCTGCCAGTCACGTATCCCGTCTATAAGACCCATAGTGTACGCTGCTTGTCTAATGTCTAAACGCATTGAGAGCTTGTAGATCTGCTATTTTCAATACATTTCGTACATTTACTATAGTAACGAAGTATATATTATATATAGTTCTAAATTGCAGTATTGGTATACTTTTACTTAAGTAAAACAATTGGAGTACACTTTTTTTCTCCACCACAGCTAATGCGTAATATGTGACTCAGCTGGGATGGACCATTAACCAGCGCTGACCTTGGTTTACTGAGTGACCTGCAGTAGCATTTGAACACACAGACATCAGAGACCACTTCACTGCCATAAAACCACCTACAAGTCCTGACTCTACATTGTGTTATATTTGTCACACTTGAAGCACTGAGAAAACTGCCTTACTTCGTCCTTTTTTTTCAAACTTAAAGGACCACTTCACCACTTTTGCAAAAAAAAATATGTTAATGATGTTTAGAGGCTTTAGAACACTTTCCTGGGGGTCTTTATGTGTGTAATATGTGGTTTTAGCTATTTTAGATTGTAGCAGTGAGCACAGTGTCTCTGATGTCATGGACACTGGTCTCACTACCTTCCTGGACTACAATTCCCATAATTGTTTGGTGCACTGCTCCTCATTGTGGATAGGGGGAGAGCTGTCTTACTGAGACAACATGTAGTCCAGGAAGGAAGTGAGACCAGTGTCCATGACATCAGAGACACCGGGCTCACTGCTACAATCTAAAATATCTAAAACCACACATTACACACATAAAGACCCCCAGGAAAGTGTTCTAAAGCTTCTAAACGTCATTGACATATATCGTTTTGCAAAAAGGGTGAAGTGTCCCTTTAAAGGACCACTTCACCACTTTTCAACCCATCTTCATATAATAGGTCCTCACTAATAATCATGGAAAAAGACTAGATCTAGAAGACATGTGTCCAGTAGGCTATGCACTGGACACATGTCATTTTGCAGGAAGAGACAATGAGAGTTTAGTCTAGTTTTAGTCCACTAAATGTCATACGATTCTAGTCGACTAAATCTACAGTTGATTTAGTCGACTAAAATGTGTTTTGACAGGCCTTGATGTCGTTGTAATGACATATTTTACACTTTGGTTGCATTCTGAAAATAGCAGATCTACAATCTCACAACGCGTCGCAGCGCGACGCGTTGTGAGATTGTATATCTGCTATTTTCAGAATGCAACCCAGCATAAAACTGGATCTCTTGTCCACTAGTCCCTTCCTAACATTTTAGTCTAGTTTTTATTTGTTGATGAAATTGTCAGTATATATTTAGTCTTAGTTTTAGTCATCATAGATTCGTTTTTATTTAGTTTTTAGTCAGTGAAAAAAGGTAGTCGACGAAAAAGAATTGTCTTAGTTTTAGTCGACGTAAACAACCCTGCCTCCAAAGGGCTTGATGTGCCTCCTGTAACTGTCCTACTGTATTATACTGTAACTCAAAGAGAGAGAAACTGACGGTAGAGAAAGCATCATCAGTGTTCCTGCTGACCCCGTTAGCTTCAGGGCAGACTGTGGGGGGAACTTACGCTGTGACTCAACATGAATGGGCTGGCAGTGAAAAACGCGCCCAGTCATCATCATCATATGGCTGGTGATGCATGGCAGCCAGGTGAGGTCACTGCTCAGAGGGAGGAGTCACCCTGGTGAGGTCACTGCTCAGAGGGAGGAGTCACCCTGGTGAGGTCACTGCTCAGAGGGAGGAGTCACCCTGGTGAGGTCACTGCTCAGAGGGAGGAGTCACCCTGGTGAGGTGACTGCTCAGAGGGAGGAGTCACCCTGGTGAGGTCACTGCTCAGAGGGAGGAGTCACCCTGGTGAGGTCACTGCTCAGAGGGAGGAGTCACCCTGGTGAGGTCACTGCTCAGAGGGAGGAGTCACCCTGGTGAGGTCACTGCTCAGAGGGAGGAGTCACCCTGGTGAGGTGACTGCTCAGAGGGAGGAGTCACCCTGGTGAGGTCACTGCTCAGAGGGAGGAGTCACGGGAGGAGTCACCCTGGTGATGTCAGCCAGGTGAGGTCACTGCTCAGAGGAAGGAGTCACCCTGGTGATGGCATGCAGCCAGGTGAGGTCACTCCTCAGAGGGAGGAGTCACCCTGGTGATGACATGCAGCCAGGTGAGGTCACTGCTCAGAGGGAGGAGTCAACCTGGTGAGGTCACTGCTCAGAGGGAGGAGTCACCCTGGTGAGGTCACTGCTCAGAGGGAGGAGTCACCCAGGTGAGGTCACTGCTCAGAGGGAGGAGTCACCCTGGTGATGCATGGCAGCCAGGTGAGGTCACTGCTCAGAGGGAGGAGTCACCCTGGTGAGGTCACTGCTCAGAGGGAGGAGTCACCCTGGTGAGGTCACTGCTCAGAGGGAGGAGTCACCCTGGTGAGGTCACTGCTCAGAGGGAGGAGTCACCCTGGTGAGGTCACTGCTCAGAGGGAGGAGTCACCCTGGTGATGCATGGCAGCCAGGTGAGGTCACTGCTCAGAGGGAGGAGTCACCCTGGTGAGGTCACTGCTCAGAGGGAGGAGTCACCCAGGTGAGGTCACTGCTCAGAGGGAGGACTCACCCTGGTGATGGCATGCAGCCAGGTGAGGTGACTGCTCAGAGGGAGGAGTCACCCTGGTGAGGTCACTCCTCAGAGGGAGGAGTCACCCTGGTGATGGCATGCAGCCAGGTGAGGTCACTCCTCAGAGGGAGGAGTCACCCTGGTGAGGTCACTGCTCAGAGGGAGGAGTCACCCTGGTGATGACATGCAGCCAGGTGAGGTCACTCCTCAGAGGGAGGAGTCACCCTGGTGATGACATGCAGCCAGGTGAGGTCACTCCTCAGAGGGAGGAGTCACCCTGGTGATGGCATGCAGCCAGGTGAGGTCACTCCTCAGAGGGAGGAGTCACCCTGGTGAGGTCACTGCTCAGAGGGAGGAGTCACCCTGGTGAGGTCACTGCTCAGAGGGAGGAGTCACCCTGGTGAGGTCACTGCTCAGAGGGAGGACTCACCCTGGTGAGGTCACTGCTCAGAGGGAGGAGTCACCCTGGTGAGGTCACTGCTCAGAGGGAGGAGTCACCCTGGTGAGGTCACTGCTCAGAGGGAGGAGTCACCCTGGTGAGGTCACTGCTCAGAGGGAGGAGTCACCCTGGTGAGGTCACTGCTCAGAGGGAGGAGTCACCCTGGTGAGGTCACTGCTCAGAGGGAGGAGTCACCCTGGTGAGGTCACTGCTCAGAGGGAGGAGTCACCCTGGTGATGCATGGCAGCCAGGTGAGGTCACTGCTCAGAGGGAGGAGTCACCCTGGTGATGACATGCAGCCAGGTGAGGTCACTCCTGAGAGGGAGGAGTCACCCTGGTGAGGTCACTGCTCAGAGGGAGGAGTCACCCTGGTGAGGTCACTGCTCAGAGGGAGGAGTCACCCAGGTGAGGTCACTGCTCAGAGGGAGGAGTCACCCTGGTGAGGTCACTGCTCAGAGGGAGGAGTCACCCTGGTGAGGTCACTGCTCAGAGGGAGGAGTCACCCTGGTGAGGTCACTGCTCAGAGGGAGGAGTCACCCTGGTGAGGTCACTGCTCAGAGGGAGGACTCACCCTGGTGAGGTCACTGCTCAGAGGGAGGAGTCACCCTGGTGAGGTCACTGCTCAGAGGAGGAGTCACCCTGGTGAGGTCACTGCTCAGAGGGAGGAGTCACCCTGGTGATGCATGGCAGCCAGGTGAGGTCACTGCTCAGAGGGAGGAGTCACCCTGGTGATGACATGCAGCCAGGTGAGGTCACTCCTGAGAGGGAGGAGTCACCCTGGTGATGCATGGCAGCCAGGTGAGGTCACTCCTGAGAGGGAGGAGTCACCCTGGTGATGACATGCAGCCAGGTGAGGTCACTCCTCAGAGGGAGGAGTCACCCTGGTGATGACATGCAGCCAGGTGAGGTCACTGCTCAGAGGGAGGAGTCACCCTGGTGATGACATGCAGCCAGGTGAGGTCACTCCTCAGAGGGAGGAGTCACCCTGGTGATGACATGCAGCCAGGTGAGGTCACTCCTCAGAGGGAGGAGTCACCCTGGTGATGACATGCAGCCAGGTGAGGTCACTCCTCAGAGGGAGGAGTCACCCTGGTGAGGTCACTGCTCAGAGGGAGGAGTCACCCTGGTGAGGTCACTGCTCAGAGGGAGGAGTCACCCTGGTGATGACATGCAGCCAGGTGAGGTCACTCCTGAGAGGGAGGAGTCACCCTGGTGATGACATGCAGCCAGGTGAGGTCACTCCTCAGAGGGAGGAGTCACCCTGGTGATGACATGCAGCCAGGTGAGGTCACTCCTCAGAGGGAGGAGTCACCCTGGTGATGACATGCAGCCAGGTGAGGTCACTCCTCAGAGGGAGGAGTCACCTGTGATGACATGCAGCCAGGTGAGGTCACTCCTCAGAGGGAGGAGTCACCCTGGTGATGACATGCAGCCAGGTGAGGTCACTCCTCAGAGAGGAGTCACCCTGGTGATGACATGCAGCCAGGTGAGGTCACTCCTGAGAGGGAGGAGTCACCCTGGTGATGACATGCAGCCAGGTGAGGTCACTTTAATATATTTTTTATCCCACGATTTTGTAACGCATTTTTCACCCGGTCAAAATGTCATTTTTCACCCCTTAAAACCTTATATGTTTTTTTTAAACAAAGCAATACAACCTCATCAAAGTTGACATTTTGAGGGTCCAATGGAGTCCAATTAAGAGGTTTTACTACTTTCCATTGGTTCGAGATTTTCGAAACAACACACAGACGTAAAGGGTGTTCAATATACTGTAGTACTGATTTATGAATCAGGATCATATGGATCATAGTGACATGTATGTACAGTATGTCAGGCCTTGTAAAGAACAGCTGACACAGAATCAGTTACAGAACACCAGCCGCGGGTAGCGTTTATACTAACTGTATGATGTCGCTTGCCCAAAATAACTGATCTACAAGCTAACGATGCGTCGTAGCGCTCTAACGAGCTGCCAATGAAAGCTAACATAAGTATTTATTTTTGGCAACACCTGCCGCTGTCATGGCAGTGTTTGTCAATAAAGTTATTATTATTATTATTATTATAGGGTCTGTGCATTGGGCATGCATATACAGTTAGTGGCAAAGTGAGTTTAACCCTGACCTGAGATCAGATTCTAAAAATAATTCTTCTTACATCCTGACAGTTTTCTGAAAAAGCTATGTTTCTATATGTCAGCCGTTCTTCGATTTTTCAAAAAATAGCACCATTCATGTGGAACGGTTGATGTGAAATATATACTATAGTGAAAGACTATATGTATTATATCAAAAATAACTATTGTTTAATTAAAAATGATACAAAGTATGACTCTAAGCAGGTGATTCATCAGAACAGACAGAGATAGATGGTGACTCTTGATGCTTTGAATTTTGTCCAGTGATGGGGAGAGAGAGAGACAGAGAGGGAGAGGGAGAGGGAGAGGGAGAGGGAGAGGGAGAGGGAGAGGAGAGGGAGAGGGAGAGGGAGAGGGAGAGAGGGAGAGGGAGAGGGAGAGGGAGAGGGAGAGGGAGAGGGAGAGGGAGAGAGAGAGAGAGAGAGAGAGTGAGTCAGCGGTTCTAGTTGGTCTAGATCCATGTTGACATTGTGACCAGGGAAAGTACCCACGTCTCCAACTGGAATACTATTAACACACGCATGCACACACACACACGCACACACACACACACGCACGCCACGCACGCACACTTTGGCTTTTTCTCGTGTATATGGAATAGATTAAAAGTTTTCATGTTTCACATGACGTAGGTTTCGTTTGTTTAGCACTTTATGTTTATAGAACAAGAACAGCGTGTTTTCATAACAAATGTATTTTTAGCCATCCATCCCCGGCGATCACTGACAGATGCATTTGTATATACTGTAATATAGAGGGTCAATTGATAAGGACCATGTGTGTGTGTGTGTGTGTGTGTGTGTGTGTGTGTGTGTGTGTGTGTGTGTGTGTGTGTGTGTGTCTTGGACAGATACAGTATATAATGCACTGAAGACACGTTCACATGCAATCATTTATACGTTCAAATGTAATGTTTAAACCATTTTTGGGCGGGGGAACCCGCTTTCGTGTTAGCATTATGTTATTAGTTTAGTTTAGTTTAGTTTAATTTGATCATCTTCACAGTTACAAAACAGCTTAGTTGTTAACACACGGGTTACATAACAAAAACTATATGCTTATGCTTTATGCCATTGAAAAATAGCAGATCTACAAGCTCATAGCACGCCACCGAGTGGCGCGCTACGAGCTTGTAGGTCTGCTATTTTTTGAAAAATCGTCTGAAAACTGTCTCTTGATCTCAGGTCAAAATTCAGTTCAAATCAAGCCGCAGGAATCATGTTTGATATTATGATATGATATGATATATGATATTATGATGTGTGCTTTGCTTCAGGCTGCAGTGCACTGAGGTCGAACAATGGAGAAAAGTAGTGTGTTACTCTGCCTGTTTAACTATAAGGGTTCCGGTTTCCACATTCATTTCTCAAAAGACATAACCTTTAAAGAACAATATATATATATCCTTGTTGATATATGCCATTTAGGTCAGTGATATAAAACAACGCTTGTAGATATAAGTTACGCTGTGACCTTGTACTGTATAGATAAGATATAGTTGTTTGTTTGTTATTTGGCCCTTATTGTATACAGGCCAGGTTTCTTTCCATTTTGTCATGAAAGAAGCGTGCAAGATGATGGCACGCTGCTAACCAGTGACAAAAAACTCCCATATCTGCCGGACGAAGTACAACAATGTGCAAAACACAGCAGCAAGATTTGTGAGTTGCTGTGATAGGAGAAGGATATCAAATGGAACACAACCACCCTAAAGACTAATCATTGTGTATATTCCTGCACTATACCATGCATCGAGTGACCTTGGTACACAGAAGTTGATCTATTGAAGATTCTGACCTTCAAAGTACATCATTTTTGTTTTGATTGTATTGTTCTTTCTGCTTTGGCAATGTAAACGTATGTTTTCTCATGCCAATAAAGCCCTTTGAATTGAATTTAATTGACTCTGTTGTCCCGAGCACGACCCAAACTCAACAAAGAAAAACTAAACTATAAAAGTGTTGTATATCCTGCCTTTATTGTTTCTTCTGTCTAATTATTTGATGGGCCCGAAACAGTGTGTGTGTTTTGTTGTCATGATTGGTCATAAACAAGAGTTGTCTTTGTCCGCGGCGTATAAACGTCTTTAAATAAATACTTTTGTATATACATACTATATTGTACTGGACTGCATTGTGTTGTATTTTAGCTATTGGAAAATAGCAGATCTAGTACTCTATAGGTAAGTAGGCTACTTGTAGATCTGCTATTTTCGAAAAATCGTGAAAACGTGGCGCACATCTTTGACTATATATATATATATATAATATTCTTTCAGAGCGAACGTTTTAAACTGAAATCTTTGCTTCTTCATGGGGGGGGGGGGTCCTGGAACAACATATTTTCAGAAGGGGGTCGGTGGGGCTCAATTACATATATTTTTAGGGGGGTTAAACATGAGCTTTTTCAGAAAACTGTCACGATTTCGAAGACATTAGAATCGCCCTCAGGTCTAAATGGGGTGAAACACAGCACGGGGGGGGGGGGGGGGGGGGGTGTTGTGTGGGGGGGGTGTTGTGGGCGGGGGGGGGGGGGGTGTTGTGTGGGGGGGGGTGTTGTGTGTGTGTGTGTGTGGGGGGGGGGGGGGTGTTGCTATAGCATAGAAAGCCCGGTGTGTTGCAACAGACAGTAACAGCCCGTTTACATCAGAACCCATAATGTCAGTATGTTACGTTATGATGAACATCATTGCCAGTAAAACTAACAGACGCAGGTTCACACGAGATGACGACGGGGTAATTACTGTATGTTCTCTGTCTCTGTGTGCGGTGCGTGTGCACGTGTGTGTGTGTGTGCGTGTGGTGTGTGTGTGTGTGGTGTGTGTGTGTGTGTGTGTGTGTGCGCACAATAGGGAAGCGACACAAAACGTATATGTGGCAAGCACACATGGTCCTGTTCTTGGAGCCGAGCGTGAATTCCGTCAGATTTCATTTCCTCACTTACTGTCTTTATTTTAATCCATATACAGTAAATGGCTGTATTTGACTTGACGTATTCTAATCGGATCGTCGTTATGCTATTTAACCCATTAAGGCCTGACGTTGAAATAATAAATAAAAAAATGTCTTCTAAATCATGACAGTTTTCTGAAATACCTCTGTTGCTATGTCAGTGGTTCTAAAACATTTTCATGTAAAAGTGCTCTACGATTATATGTAATCGGCCGCCGACCCCCATCTGAAAAATATGTAGTTCCACCAGGGACCCCCGAAAGCAAAGATATGAGTTAAAAAACGTTCGCTCTGAAAGAATATATATTCAATTCATTATTTGTCCGGCCCAAATAGTTGACAAAGCATGACAAAAATACAATGTTTTGGGCCGATCAAAAATAGTTAGTAAGAAGAACAACTAAAAACAAATAGTGTTAGTCTCCTGCTTTAAATCTAACAACGACTGACATTAGAAACATAGGCTTTTTCCAGAAAAACCGTCAGGATGTATAAAGACATTTTTTTTTAGAATCTGATCTCGGGTCAGAATGGGTTGAATGGGAGTCGAACCCCTGCCTCTGTATAACACTATAGAGACTGTATAGACTGCAGAGGGACGGACGACGGTACAGTTTAGTGTAACCTTGTTTATCTGAAGTCCTGATTAGATCACGCGACATTGCAGGGACTCTGGGTCCACTCAAAGATATCTACTGGGACAGAGTACGGAAAAACTTTAAAGGACCACATAACCACTTTTCAACCTATCTTCATATACTAGGTCCTCACTAATAATCATGATAAAATGGCACGATTTTTTTTCTACTCAGTCTGTGTCTCATATAGGAGGTAAATATAGGTAAACATACTAAAAGGCTTTCTTACCTTTCTTTGTAGTCGTTACGTCCCCACCAAAGAGTTCCAGGTATTATTTTGTGCAAAAGCTCCTTATTGGCCATTTCCCCTACTAATTGAATTGGCTATGGGGTGTTGTGCTAATTCGCTTATTTCCAACGCTCAAAACTATAATTTCTTTGTATATATCCTCTCTTCATAATGTAAATAATATCCCAAGAGGCACACTTTACTACTTCTTTCGATGGAAATAAGCGAATTAGCACAACACCCCATAGCCCCATTCAATTCCCATTCAATGCAATGCAATTCATTGAGCGCTTATGGTAGTAGGAAAATAGCCAATAAGGAGTTTTTGCACAAAATAACACCTGGACCTCTTTGGTGGGGACGTAACGACTACAAAGAAAGGTAAGAAAGATAAGAAAGCATTCTAGCATGGAATTCTCCTTTAATCCCCAAGGAATGTCAAAGTGTTGGTTTACAAAAGAATGGAGTGAAAGTGTGGTGTGCGTGCGTGCGTGCGTGCTCACGAGTCACGTGCACAGAGAGAGTGTGTGTGTGTGTGTGTGTGTGTGTGTGTGTGTGTGTGTGTGTGTGTGTCTTTCTCTGCATGGCTGTACATTTCTCGTCTGGATCTCAAACACTTTTTTCTCAGTGTGTGAAGTCTTTTCCCGCTGGAACAAACAGACGCTTATAGAGACGATCACTCCTCTCTCACCGACGTAAGGTAGCTTCATGCCACAAAAACACTCCTTCCTTATCCGCATCTAAAAACACCCATACGAGCCAGGGGCCCCCCCATACGAGCCAGGGGCCCCCCCATACGAGCCAGGGGCCCCCCATACGAGCCAGGTGCCCCCTCATACTGTGTTAACCCATTTAGACCTTCGTGAGGACGATTCAATACAAAATGTCTTCTAAATCAGACAGTTTTCTGAAAAGCCCCTGCATGTTTCTATATACGTATGTCAGTGGTTCTCAAACATTTTCATGTCAAGGACCCCCCAAAAATATATGTAATTGGCCGCCGACCCCCCATCTGAAATGATGTTGTTCCAGGGACCCCCCCCCCCCCCCCCCCCCCCCCCCCCAGAAGCAAAAGATTTTAGTTATTTTCACGATATTCAAAAAATAAATAATAGCAGACCTACAAGCTCGTAGCACGGCACTACTGGGCATAATCAGTGTTTTATGTGTACAGTGTGATAGGACACATTATCGACCAGACTCGCCTGTTTACAGGAAATCATTGACGCAAAGTCTACAAAAGCCAGTTCCTAGTGCGGTGAAACGTTAACCCGTCTTATCACAACCTCCCCCATGGGAGCGCGTTGGGAAATATATACTGTTTTACTGTTTGGATGGAATGGAATCGAAACGGCGATAGAATCAAACGTAATGCGATATGGGATAGAAACACAGCGTGATTCAAAACAACACAATAGCACGCTACAGAAAAGCTGAGCGTTAAAGGACCACTTCACCACTTTTCAACCTACAAACTACAAACGTTCGCTCTGAAAGAATATATACATTCAAAGATTTGCACCACATTTTCACGACTTTTCAAAAATAGCAGACCTATACGAGCTCGTAGCGCGCCACTCGGTGGCGCGCTACGAGCTTGTAGATCTGCTATTTTTTTCAATATAGCTAAAGCATAACATGATGCTTAAAACACCAAAAGGGGTTCACTGCCCAAAATGTCTTCATTTGTTCAAACCTCTTACATTTTGCAGCACTTCCTGTGTTATACTGTTCACCATTATATTTGTGTTCTTTTCCTTGTCATTCTATATACCACGGAGACTCATAATAATCACTTCTGTGAAGTTGTAGTATTTCTCAAAACTGCTCTCCCCTCCTCCTCCCTCCATTTCCCTTCCCTGTATGTGTGCTCTGGGGAACAGACGCTCTCTTCCTACTCTGAAGGAAATGAGGACAAGATGACAGGGGAGGGGGGAAGGGGGGGTTGAGGGAGGGGGGGGGGGGGGGGAGGGGGGGGGGGGGTTGAGGGAGGACGGACAGACGAGAAGCGTTGCAGATGGAAAATGTACTGAACATTCAGTCTTCTTAAGCAACAGGCTTCTTAAGGTCTCTTGTAGTTTAGAGACCAGTTAAGGAACTGGTCTCTAAATACTGCCTCCCCCTGGCCAGCCCGGGGCGCCTGATGGAGGGGAAAGGAACTGGTCTCTATACTGCCTCCCCCTGGCCAGCCGGGGCGCCTGATGGAGGGGAAAGGAACTGGTCTCTATACTGCCTCCCCCTGGCCAGCCGGGGCGCCTGATCAATTTACAATTTAGGCATTTGGCAGACGCTCTTAATCCAGAGTGATTTACATTAAGCAAGAACAAAACAAGCATGGGAATACATCTGATGGAGGGGAAAGAAACTGGTCGGAATAACTTGTTCCTTCCACGACCGGGGAAATTCCCCCCTGTCAGGTGAAAAGAAGAAGCTTGGACTCCTCATGCATAGACGGAAGCATGAGGTCAGTCCACTGCCCCCCCCCCCCCCCCCCCCAGGCTGGCAGAGGAGTGTAGCGCGAGGGAGTGTAGCGAGAGGGAGAGGGAGAGGGAGAGGGAGAGGGAGAGGGAGAGGGAGAGGGGAGGGGGAGGGGGAGGGGGGAGGGGGAGGGGGAGAGAGGGGGAGAGAGAGGGAGAGGGAGAGACACTGTAACTCTGTTGCTCAGCTCTCATCCTCTCTCTCACATATACTTTGTATTTCCACCACGCACTATTGACACACACACACACACACACACACACGCACACCTTTCCTTATCCTTCACTCTCTCTCTCTCTCTCTCTCTCTCTCCCTTCATGAGAGAGTCTGCTGTGTGAAGTGTGTGAAACAGTAAGGAGGTGTAAAAGTGTAAAGGGAACTGTGTGTGTGTGTGTGTGTGTGTGTGTGTGTGTGTGTGTGTGTGTGTGTGTGTGTGACCTAGTTGCTACAAACACAAGATCATGGTCATATGTCACATTCCCCCCCAGCGTCTGAAGACGACAGTATTTATCTTATAGTGGCTGCATGCCTGACGTGGTGTGTTTTATAGGGACTCACTGCCACACACCCATAAGGGTCCATTTGGTTCCATTTTTATTTAACCTTTATTTAACCAGTAAAATCACATTGAGACTGCGTCTCTTTTACAAGCGGGAACTGGCCAAGAGGCAGAAATAAAAGGGTCCATTTGGTTCCATGTGTACAACTCTCAGAGTTACAGACCCATAAGGATCCATTTGGTTCCATGTGTACAACTCTCAGAGTTAGACCCAAAAGAGTCCATTTGGTTCCATGTGTACAACTCTCAGAGTTAC